>NC_052326.1:33383496-33683496 GCF_016432855.1 Salvelinus namaycush | reverse complement strand
GACCCATACATTTCCTGACCTTATTTGCCTTCGAGTTGAAAATAAATGATTTGACACATTTTAAATATTTTATTTGAAAGTTGCTTAAAAATTCTTAAGGCTAGGCGTTCCGCTATCTTGACACCTGTCGGCAACATCCGGTGAAATTGGAGGGCGCGCAATTCAAATAAATAATCAGAATATTAAACATTTATGAACATATAAGTATCTTATATCGGTTAAAAGCTTAAATTGTTGTTAATCTAACTGCATTGTCCGATTTACAATAGGCTTTACAGCGAAAGCATACCATGTGATTGTTTGAGGACGGCGCCACACATCAACATATTTTTCAACCAGGACAGGCGTCATAAATTCACAAATAGCGATTTATTAAATCACTTACTGTTTGCAATCCAAAGGGTCCCAGCTATAACGTGAATGGTTGTTTTGTTAGATAAAATCCTTCTTTATATCCCTCAAAGTCAGTTTAGTTGGTGTCATCGATTTCGGTAATCCACTCGTTCTACCTGCAGACAAATTAATCCCAAAAGCTACCACTAAACTTTGTTAACTTCTTATGGCTGCAGGGGCAGTATTGAGTAGCTTGGATGAAAGGTGCACAGAGGTGCCCATATTAAACGGCCTGCTCCTCAGTCCCAGTTGCTAATATATGCATATTATTATTCATATTGGATAGAAAACACTCTGAAGTTTCTAAAACTGTTTGAATTATGTCTGTGAGTAACAGAACTCATATGGCAGGCAAAAACCTGAGAAGTTCCACTTCCTGTTTGAATTTTTTCTGAGGTGGCAGATTTTCAACCAAGCTCTCAATGAAATTACAGCGAGATATGGATGAGTTTTCACTTCCTACGGCTTCCACTAGATGTCAACAGTCAACAGAACTTTGTCTGATGACTCTAATGTGAAGGGGGGCCGAAGGAGACAGGAATGAGTAATCACTGCCACGAGCTGATCACGCATTCACCATGCGCCTTCACATGAGGAGGACGTCCGTTCCACCGCTCTTCTGAAGTCAATCTAATTCTCCGGTTGGAACGTTATTCAATATGTATGTTAACAACATTCTAAAGATTGATTCAGTACATCGTTTGACATGTTTCTACTAACTGTTACAGAACTTTTGGACATTTCGTCACATTATAGTGGAGGCGCTTTGTGACTTTGGAATTGTTTACCAAAGGCGCTAACCAAAGTAGCTAATTGGACATAAATAACGGACATTATCGAACAAATCAAGCATTTATTGTGGACCTGGGATTCCTAGGACTGCATTCTGATGAAGTTCATCAAAGGTAAGGAAACATTTATCATGTATTTTCTGGTTTCTGTTGACCCCAACATGGCGGCTAATTTGGCTATTGTTCTGAGCTCCGTCTATTGTTAGCTCTGCATCCGCTGTAGTCTCTCTTTTATCTAACTGGGGGCTTTGTCTGTGGAAAGTCTGGAAACTGTTCTTTGTGGAATTATGTTTCATGCAATCTATTGCTTTCTGATGAATAGGAGTAGAAATGTGAACTTTCTACACAATATTCATATGAAGTATTTATGACATGTTGTCTGTCAACGACTGTCATGACTCCTGCTCTATAGGTTTACTTATAGTTTCCTCTCTAAGTGTTACAGTCAATGTGATGTGTTTCCCCAGACGGTGATGACCCCACAGTCAGATCAGGAGGTCCAGGTAGAGCTGTATGATGAAGACATGGACAAGGATGACTTTCTGGGCAGGTGAGAGGAGCTGCTCTGCGTTCCAAATGGAACCCTATGCCGTATATAAAGTGCACTACTTTTGACACTAATTAGTGCACTATGTAGAGAATAGGATGCCATTTGGTCTACATCCAGGTTGGGTCCTGTATTTTTGTTAGCCATGTTGTTCCCTGTCAAAGTGTTTGATTTCTGACTGTATTTTTCCCTCCTGTGTACAGGTGTAACATCAGTATGAGAGACATCATACACTCCCAGTATACAGACCAGGTAATGCTTACATCTCTCTCTGCTCGTGTACAGCTAAAGACCGTGCTGTTCAGAAAAGCTTTCAAGGAACTATGTTAATTCTGTTCTCCCAGTCAACCGGATCTGACAACTCGTGTATATAGCTTTGATTGTTGTCTGCATACAATGTTGTGTGTTTGTATTGTTTTTAGAATTATACTTTTTATTTTGTATTATTTTCTTCAGAGCCTTGGGTGTGATAAAAGCACTTTACAAATTAAATAAATGATTATTATTATTAAATCATGTCCGCTGTACTCTCTTACATCGACTCACTCAATGTGTGTAATACTTTTAGTTTCTGTACACTCTGTCTGATGTGTGTTTATGTTCCAGTGGTACACTCTGTCTGATGTGTGTTTCTGTTCCAGTGGTACACTCTGTCTGATGTGTGTTTCTGTTCCAGTGGTACACTCTGTCTGATGTGTGTTTCTGTTCCAGTGGTACACTCTGTCTGATGTGTGTTTCTGTTCCAGTGGTACACTCTGTCTGATGTGTGTTTCTGTTCCAGTGGTACACTCTGTCTGTGTGTTTCTGTTCCAGTGGTACACTCTGTCTGATGTGTGTTTCTGTTCCAGTGGTACACTCTGAATGATGTGTGTTTCTGTTCCAGTGGTACACTCTGTCTGATGTGTGTTTCTGTTCCAGTGGTACACTCTGTCTGATGTGTGTTTCTGTTCCAGTGGTACACTCTGTCTGATGTGTGTTTCTGTTCCAGTGGTACACTCTGTCTGATGTGTGTTTCTGTTCCAGTGGTACACTCTGTCTGATGTGTGTTTCTGTTCCAGTGGTACACTCTGTCTGATGTGTGTTTCTGTTCCAGTGGTACACTCTGTCTGATGTGTATTTCTGTTCCAGTGGTACACTCTGTCTGATGTGTGTTTCTGTTCCAGTGGTACACTCTGTCTGATGTGTGTTTCTGTTCCAGTGGTACACTCTGAATGATGTGTGTTTCTGTTCCAGTGGTACACTCTGTCTGATGTGTGTTTCTGTTCCAGTGGTACACTCTGTCTGATGTGTGTTTCTGTTCCAGTGGTACACTCTGAATGATGTGTGTTTCTGTTCCAGTGGTACACTCTGTCTGATGTGAAGTCAGGTCGTCTTCACCTGGTACTGGAGTGGGTACCAACAGTATCACAACCAGACAGACTGGATCAGGTCAGTTCTATTTCTCCACTTGTCTCTACAATGTATATTCATTTTACACCTCATCTCCCTTCTCTGTAGTTTTCCAGTGTTATTTTCCAATATCCTAACCTCCCCTTATTTAAGAACCCCATCCCACCTATCTCACTCTCATTTGAATACTTTTTAACTTTTTGATGACCTGTTCTGTTTCTTATTCCAATGTGATCCCATGCTCCAGGTGCTACAGCTGCAGTCTCTCCAGTCCTACCAGAACAAGGCTGTTCCCTCTGCTGCTCTGCTCTTCGTCTACATGGACAGAGCCCACTCACTGCCTGTGAGTCACCTTACACCTCTTCACCTCAGAAACTGTGCCACTTCGTTTGAACTTTGGCTATGTGTTGTTGTCTAGTTTTGCAGCTGTGATATGGGTTATGCACAGATGTTGATGGTTTATTTTGTCTAGTTGCTCACAATCAGTGTTTGGTTTTGACTGTTGTATCGTGTGGTCTCTGTGTGTTTCTAGTTGAAGAAGAGTGGGAAGGAGCCAAAGGCTGGAGCTGAGCTTGTTCTGGGAGAGACAACATATAGAACCAAGGTGAGACAGTATCCTTAGAGCTGAAATGCATGACTTGTTATTGGATCTGCCGTGAAAGTCAACTTCTCTGTCTCTCTGAAGGTATGTGATCGTACCAACTCCCCCCAATGGGAAGAGGCTTTTTACTTCCTGGTTCGTGACCCCAGAGAGGAGATTCTCATAGTGAAGGTGAGAGTTCAGTCTGCTTCAGGATGGAGTCACTAAACATGGATAATGTTTAATTAAAACATAATGTCACTAACTGTAAAAAATCTTGCACAGTCTCTGTTAAATGCAATTCATCCACACAAATCTACCCTTTTATTTTCTAATTCACACTTTATTGATATTTCTCTAGCTCTCCAGTGCTTGGGATCAGGCAATTGGTTCTCTGGTGGTACCAGTCAGAGAGCTGCTGTCAGAACCAGATCTGGTCCTGGATCAGTGGCTGAGACTGGATGGAGCCTCACCTGACAGTCAGATTCTACTGAGGGCTGAACTGAAGGTGAGACACACTTCTATATCCTCTATGGTCCTCTACAGTGCCTAGAGAAAGTCTACACCCCACTTTGATTTCTTCACATTTTATTGTGTAACAAAGTGAGATTAAAATTGATTGAATTGTCATTTTTTGTCAACAATCTACACAGAATACTTGATTTGATTATTATTTTTTAAATATGAGTACTAAATATAACCCTAATATACCTTGATTAGATAAGTATTCACCCCCCTGAGTCAATCAATACATGTTAGAAATACCTTTTGGCAGTGATGACAGCTGTGAGTCTTCTTGGGTAAGTCTCATAAGAGCTTTGCACACCTGTATTGTGCAACATTTTCTTATTATTCTTTTCTAAATTCTTCAAGCCCTGTCAAGGTGTTTAGGATCATGGCTAGAAAGAAATGTTCTAGTCTTGCCATAGATTTTCATTCAGATTTAACTAACTTGGCCACGCAAGAACATGCACTGTCTTATTGGTAAACAACTCCTGTGTAGATTTGGCTTTGTGTTGGAGGCTAGTGTCCTGCTAAAATGTGAATTCTTCTTCTAGTGTCTGGTGTAAAGCAGACTGAAGCAGATTTTCCTATAGAATTTGGCCTGTGCTTAGCGCCATCCCGTTTCTTTTCATCCTGAAAAACTCCCCAGTCGTTGCCCATGTCAAGCACACCCTTGCTTGCAAATAAGGAGGCAGTTACTAATTTTTTTCACAGTTTTACTTTCATGCCTTCTTGAATGTTTTGGAATATTTGTATTCTTTATATTTGTATTCTTCTTTTCACTCTGTCATTTAGGTCATTATTGTGGAGTCAATACAATGTTGTTTTAAAATCACCAATGGCCTCATGGTGACATCCCTAAGCAGTTTCCTTCCTGTCTGCAGCTCAAAGCATCTTTGATGTGTCTGGATGGTTTAATAAATCATCCACGTAATAATGATTCACTTGACCATGCTTAAAGATATATTCAATGTCTGATTTGTTATTGTTAGCCATCTACCAATCACTGTCCTTCTTTATGAAACTTTCGAAAAGCTCCCTGGTCTTTGTAGTTGAATCTGTGCTTGTTTCTGGGCAACACGGACTTTCAACTACCTCCAAAGAGTTTCTATGGGATTGAGATCTGGAGACTGGCTAGGCCACTCCAGGACCTTGAAATGCTTCTTACGAAGCCACTCCTTCGTTGCCCGGGCGGTGTGTTTGGGATCATTGTCATGCTGAAAGACCCAGCCACGTTTCATCTTCAATGCCCTTGCTGATGGAAGGAGCTTTTCACTCAAAATCTCACGATACATGGCCCCATTCATTCTTTCCTTTACACGGATCAGTCGTCCTGGTCCCTTTGCAGAAAAACAGCCCCAAAGCATGATGTTTCCACCCCCATGCTTCACAGTAGGTATGGTGTTCTTTGGATGCAACTTAGCATTCTTTGTCCTCCAAACACGACGAGTTGAGTTTTTACCAAAAAGTTATATTTTGGTTTCATCTGACCATATGACATTCTCCCAATCTTCTTCTGGATCATCCAAATGCTCTCTAGCAAACTTCAGACGGTCCTGGACATGTACTGGCTTAAGCAGGGGGACACGTCTGGCACTGCAGGATTTGAGTCCCTGGCGGCGTAGTGTGTTACTGATGATAGGCTTTGTTACTTTGGTCCCAGCTCTCTGCAGGTCATTCACTAGGTCCCCCCGTGTGGTTCTGGGATTTTTGCTCACCGTTCTTGTGATCATTTTGACGCCACGGGGTGAGATCTTGCGTGGAGCCCCAGATCGAGGGAGATTATCAGTGGTCTTGTATGTCTTCCATTTCCTAATAATTGCTCCCACAGTTGATTTCTTCAAACCAAACTGCTTACCTATTGCATATTCAGTCTTCCCAGCCTGGTGCAGGTCTACAATTTTGTTTCTGGTGTCCTTTGACAGCTCTTTGGTCTTGGCCATAGTGGAGTTTGTAGTGTGACTGTTTGAGGTTGTGGACATGTGTCTTTTATACTGATAACAAGTTCAAACAGGTGCCATTAATACAGGTAACGAGTGGAGGACAGAGGAGCCTCTTAAAGAAGAAGTTACAGGTCTGTGAGAGCCAGAAATCTTGCTTGTTTGTAGGTGACCAAATACTTATTTTCCACCATAATTTGCAAATAAATTCATTAAAAATCCTACAATGGGATTTTCTGGAATTTCTTTTCTCATTTTGTCTGTCATAGTTGAAGTGTACCTATGATGAAAATTACAGGCCTCTCTCATCTTTTTAAGTGGGAGAACTTGCACAATTGGTGGCTGACTAAATACTTTTTTGCCCCACTGTATGTGGAAGACAGGAAGGGGTAGTCATTCAAAAATCATGTTAACCCCTATTATTTCACACAGAGAGTCCATATAACTTATGTGATTTGTTAAGCCAAATTTTACTTCTGAACTAATTAAGGCTTGCTTAAACAAAGAGGGTGAATACTTATGCAACAACTATATTTTAGTTATTTAAACTTTATTAATTTGTAAAAATGTGTATACATTTCTTTCCACTTTAACATTATGGAGTATTTTATGTAGATCAATGACAAAAAAAATACAATCCCACTTTGTTAAAATATAATATAATTTCATGAAATCATAAGTCCAATACAGCAAATGAAAGATAAACATCTTGTGAATCCAGCCAACATGTTCGATTTTTAAAATGTTTTACAGCGAAAACACAACATATATTTATGTTAGCTCACCACCATATCCCAAAAAACACAGCCATTTTTTCACAGCAAAGATAGCTTTCACAAAACCCACAAATAGAGATCAAATTAATCACTAACCTTTGAACAACTTCATCAGATGACAGTCATATGACATCATGTTATACAATACATTTATGTTTTGTTCGATAATGTGCATATTTATAGCCAGAAATCGTGGTTTTACATTGGCGCCATGTTCAGAAATGGCTCCAAAATAGCGAGAGTATTTATAGATAGCCACGTGAAATACAGAAATACTCATCATAAAACTTTGATAAAGATACATGTTTAACATATAATTAAAGATACACTGGTTCTTATTAAGCTACAAAATGTGAACAAATGTAAAAGGGGTGTAGTCTTTCTATAGGCATTGTATACTATCAATCAACATTTTTGAGTGTGCCATAGAGTACACAAAGCGCCACGTTATGTACTTTACCTGCAGTCTAACATTGTCTAACATTGTCAAAAAAATATTGGTAAGTTATTAGTGGCATGTTTTCATTCCAAGATCCTGAACTCGAAGATGACTGAGGGTGTTGGGGTACCACAAGGCTCTGTCTCAGGTCCAGAAACTATTACTAGTTGGAGTTACAGTGAGGAGGAAGAACCAATCACCATTGAGCAGCCAGTTACTGCGACCATTGAGGAGGACCAACACAGTGAGGTGCCCTCTGAGAAGTGAGTTTTTGTCTTGGCCCCTCCCAATATTCAAATAGTTATTATAAGTTGATTGCAATTGATATGCAAATGTATGCAGTGTATGTCAATTATAAAACCTTTTAGCATATGTGTCTCTTTGTGTGTTTTCAGATCTGTTGCAGTCTCCAGCCAACCCTCTATCTCTGAACCTGAGGAAGCAGAGGTTGTCTTTGAGGTCCCTAAAGAAGACCCCAGCCCTCCTGAGACACTCCACACACATACCACCCCTGACCCCAGCTTTGAAACGGAGGTGGGCAATCAGTATGTGGATGCCTCTGTATGCATATCATTAAGCATTCTGTCTGAATTGTATTCATAGTCAATATTTTTTCCTGTCACAATCAGGGGTTGGAACTGGTTCAGGGAACAGAACTGAAAACTGGAAAATAGAGACATTTTTCAAGAAACAGGATCAGAACCAGGAAGCAAAGTCATTAAAAGCATGGGAACCGGTTAATAACGTTATTTTACGTTCAGGGCATTTTTTCCCAGTCCCACAAAAAACACAACAAAGCGCCTATGCAAAGCCCTACCTCTGTCACTCAGAAACTTATTCCAGTGTCTGCCTGCCAGCTTAAAATCTTTGCCAGTGTGTGTGTGTGTGTGTAGGCTACCTGCCCCTCCCCCTCTGAAGCATAGTCTACAGTAGCCTACAGACGTTACAAGCGTGATTCAGAAGATAGGGAGAGAGATTTTTAATTACAGAATAATGGATGTACTTTTTCAATGCTAGTTAGGGATACTATAGTTATTCACATTGGATTTATTAACTACAAAAAGGTAAGACTTGTTTTTTTTCTGGTGACGCTCCGCACACACAAGCTTGTTAGCTTGCTAGCTAGGTCTGGTCCAATGTTAAAGCAACTCTGAAGTTCAAAGACAGTCAAAGTTCCTCCATAGAAGCCGCTCCTCCGTAGGTATAGTTCTGTAGGCCTAATTCAGATAATGCATGTCATCACAAGATGCCCAGCACTTCAAGCCATGCCTCATCCTCCACCCTCTCTCACTCTCTCCCCACCCACAAAATTTCAGTTGGATCTCACACCCTACACTTTTCTTTCCATCACGCATGTAAACAACTCACTGAGCTATAGCTTGCCCTCTCCATAGCAAGCTGTATGATTGGTGAAGTAATTTAATGTTGCGCTAAATGTAAAAAAATATATATACGGTTTCAGAGGTTTAAAAAGGAACAGAAAGAAACAATATAAACCGGTACTTTTTTGGGGTTCGAACCGGTTCAGAACTTTATTTTGCTGGTTGGAACAGTATAACGGAACAAGAAAAAAATAATGGTTCTGTTCAGAACAAAATGATTGTAAAATCATTTCAGTTCGAACCCCTGGTCACAATACACTGAAACCAAGTGTTTATGTATTCATGAATCATTGGTTTTGATATGAATTGCATGGCCAACTACAACTTTATAGCTGCAGGTGAAAGCATTGACATGTGTTTTTGACCAGCAGAAAGAGGAGCCAGAAGAACCTATCACCATCACCCAACTGTCAGTCACAACAGACACTGAGGAGCTCCAACCCTGGCAGGGGCAAATGGCAGGGTGAGCTCCATTCAACATCAGATCCAGAGAGCTTTGCATGTACACTGACTTTGCATTGATAATCTTCAGTGTGGTGAAGCAGCTATCAACATGCTGTGTGTGTGTGTTCCTTTGTGAATATTCAGATCTGTTACAGAGGACATTGCCAGAGCTACAGTGTCTAGCCTTCCTTCTGTGTCTGTACTTGAGGAAGCTGAGGCCATGCCTGATGTCATCCCTGAAACACGCCCTCCTCACACTACCCCTCACCCAAGTTTTGGAGCTGAGGTGGGTGCTCTACTGTAGGGACTATAAAAATGATTTATATTACCAAGAACAAAAGTTCAAATTGAATAAAAAATATCTCAAGACCTTCTTTAAGCACACACACAAACATTCCTTTCTAACCCTTCTACATGCTACCTAACAAATAATCCCAATGGTTAAGTTTCTGGGTAGAATTATTTAATCATTTATCTTAACCCTTGATAAAATATTCTAACACTATATAAATTATTTATATTACCAAGAACAAAAGTTCAAATTGAATAAAAAATATCTCAAGACCTTATATTGTTTGTATTCTGAGAATGCTAGGATGCCTTCAAAAAGGTTATAGTGTGCCACTGCAGTTCTGTTTTTTGTCCTGTAGGGGGTGCTGAGAATCCATGTACTGGAGGCCCAGGATCTGGTTGCCATGGATAAGCTGATGGGGGGCCTGAAGAAGGGCAAGAGTGACCCGTACGTCAAGATCAACATCGGAGTGGTCAAGTTTAAGAGTCATGTGATCAAGGAGAACCTCAACCCCACCTGGAACGAGATGTTTGAGGTATGGAGGGACTTGTAGTTTATTCAATTAATCTCTGTCGGCTGTTGAACTGTGTGCCCATTTAGATGAGCGGTAAAAGGGATTGTGCTGTACTGAAGAAAGTAAAAGCAATGCGTGTTAGGACAGACTTTTGATCTTTTCTCATGTAAGAATATATCTGAGACATCTAGAAGTGTGTGCCTTTGCTAGCTTTCTGCCTTAATAACATGTAATAGTATTATTTATGTGTAGTTTTGTTGTTATTGATCTTCCCTGACGTATGTGTGTTTCCCCAGACGGTGCTGACCCCTCAGGCTGGTCAGGAGGTCCAGGTAGAGCTGTATGATAAAGACATGGACAAGGATGACTTCCTGGGAAGGTGTGTTGTGACTGGCCCAACTATACACCATTTAATTAGTAACCTGCTATTGATAGTTTAGGATTATGTCCCTAAGGGCACCCTATAACCTGTATAGTGCACAACTTTTGACTGGAGTTGTATTTTGTATTTATTAAGAATCCCCATTAGCTGCTGCCAAGGCAACAGCTACTCTTCCTGGGGTCCAGCAAAATTAAGGCAGTTATACATTTTAACAAATTTACAATACATTCATAACAGATTTTACAACATATTAAGTGTGCGCCCTCTCTACTACCACTTATCTATAACACAAAATCCATGTGTACATGTGTGTATAGTGCGTATGCTATTGTGTGTTTTTATGCATGTGTCTATGTTTGTGTTGCTTCACAGTCCCCACTGTTCCATAAGGTATATTTTTATCTATTTTTTAAATCTAATTTTACTGCTGGCATGAGGTACTTGATGTGGAATAGAATTCCATGTAGTCATGACTCTATGTAGTACTGTGCGCCACCCATAGTCTGTTCTGGACTTGGGGACTGTGAAGAGACCTAAGATGGAATGTCTTGTGAGGTATGCATGGGTGTCCGAGCTGTGTGCCAGTAGTTCAAACAGACAGCTCGGTGCATTCAACATGTCCACCCCTCAGTGCCTGGTTCCTCTAGTTTTCTTCCTAGGTTCCTGCCTTTCTAAGGAGTTTTTCCTTGCCACTGTACTTCTACATCTGCATTGCTTGCTGTTTGAGGTTTTAGGCTGGGTTTCTGTACAGCACTTTGTGACATGATGTAAAAAGGGCTTTATAAATACATTTGATTGATTGATGTCAATACCTCTCACAAATACAAGTAGTGATGAAGTCAATCTCTCCTCCACTTTGAGCCAGGAGAGATTGACATGCATATCATTAATGTTAGCTCTCTGTGTACATCCAAGGGCCAGCCGTGTTGCCCTGTTCTGAGCCAATTGCAATTTTCCTAAGTCCCTCTTTATGGCACCTGACCACATGACTGAACAGTAGTCCAGGTGCAACAAAACTAGAGCCTGTAGGACCTGCCTTGTTGATAGGGCTGTTAAGAATTCAGACAGACTTCTCCCCATCCTAGCTACTGTTGAATCAATAGGTTTTGTTTTTACCATGACAGTTTACTATCTAGGGTTACTCCAAGCAGTTTAGTCATCTCAACTTGCTCAATTTCCACATTATTCATTACAAAATTTAATTGAGGTTTAGTGAATTACTGTTGAGTCATCCGCAGACATGGACAAACTGGCTTTACTCAAAGCCAGTGGCGTTGAAAAAAGTAAGGCGCATAGACAGCTGCCCTGGGGAATTCCTGATTCTACCTGGATTTTGTTGGAGAGACTTCCATTAAGGGATACTTCCATTAAGGAACACCCTCTGTGTTCTGTTAGACAGGTAACTGTATCCACAATATAGCAGGGGGTGTAAAGCCATAACACATACGTTTTTCCAGCAGGAGACTATGATCTATATGCTCCTGAGTGGCACAGCGTGGTCTAAAGCACTGCATCTCAGTGCAAGAGGCATCACTATAATACCTGGTTCGAATCCAGGCTCTATCACATCTGGCCGTGATTGGGAGTCCCATAGGGCGGCGCCCATTATGCCCAGCGTCATCGGGGTTTGGCCGGAGTAGGCCATCATTGTAAATAAGAATTTGTTCTTAACTGACTTGCCAAGTTAAAAAAAAGGTTAAATTAAAAAAAAATATATATATATATAATGTCAAAAGCCGCACTGAAGTCTAACAGAACAGCCCCCACAATATTTTTATCATCAATTTCTCTGTCAATCAGCAGTCATTTGTGTAAGTGCTGTGCTTATTGAATGTCCTTCCCTATAAGCGTGCTGAAAGTTTGTTGTCAATTTGTTTACTGTAAAATAGCATTGTATCTGGTCAAACACAATTTTTTCCAAAAGTTTACTAAGGGTTGGTAACAGGCTGATTGGTCGGCTGTTTAAGCCAGTTAAGGGGGCTTTACTATTCTTATGTAGGGGAATAACTTTTGCTTCCCTCCAGGCCTGAGGGCACACACTTTCTAGTAGGCTTAAATTGAAGATATGGCAAATAGGAGTGGCAACGTCGTCTATTATCCTCAGTAATTTTACATCCAAGTTGTCAGACCCCAGTGGCTTGTCATTGTTGATAGACAATAATACTTTTTTCACCTCTTCCACACTTACTGTATGGAATTGAAAATTACAATGCTTGTCTTTCATAATTTGGTCAGATATACCTGGATATGTTGTGTCAGCGTTTGTTGCTGGCATGTCATACCGATAAACTTGTTGTAAATCCAGCCACAGTGTCCGATTTCAAAAAGGCTTCACGACGAAAGCACACCAAACGATTATGTTAGGTCAGCACCTAGTCACAGAAAAACACAGCCATTTTTCCAGCCAAATAGAGGAGTCACAAAAAGCAGAAATAGAGAGAAAATTCATCACTAACCTTTGATGATCTTCATCAGATGACACTCATAGGACTTCATGTTACACAATACATGTATGTTTTGTTCGATAAAGTTCATATTTATATCCAAAAATCTTAGTTTACATTGGCACGTTATGTTCAGTAATGTTTTGCCTCCAAAACATCCAGTGATTTTGCAGAGAGCCACATCAATTTACAGAAACACTCATAATAAACATTGCTAAAAGATACAATTGTTATGCATGGAATTATAGATAAACTTCTCCTTAATGCAACCGCTGTGTTAGATTTCAAAAAAACTTTTCGGAAAAAGCACACCATGCAATAATCTGAGTACGGCGCTCAGACACTAAAACAAGCCATACAGATACCCGCCATGTTGTGGAGTCAACAGATTTCAGAAATAGCATTATAAATATTCACTTACCTTTGATGATCTTCATCAGAATGCACTCCCAAGAATCCCAGTTCCACAATAAATGTTTGTTTTGTTCGATAAAGTCCATAATTTATGTCCAAATACCTCCTTTTTGTTTGCGCGTTTAGTACACAAATCCAAACTCAGGAGGCGCGGGCAAGTCCAGGCGAAAGTTCAGACGAAAAGTCATATTACAGTTCATAGAAACATGTCAAACGAAGTATAGAATCAATCTTTAGGATGTTTTTATCATAAATCTTCAATAATGTTTCAACCGGAGAATTCCTTTGTCTGTAGAAATGCAATGGAACGCAGCTAACTCTCACGGGAGCGCGTGAGTCTGAGCTCGTGGCACTCTGCCAGTCCCCTGACTCAATCAGCTCTCATTCCCCCCTCCTTCACAGTAGAAGCATCAAACAAGGTTCTAAAGACTGTTGACATCTAGTGGAAGCCTTAGGAAGTGCAATATGACCCCAATATGACCCCCGTATATTCGATAGGCAATGACATGAAAAACTAAAAACCTCAGATTTCCCACTTCCTGGTTGGATTTTTTCTCAGGTTTTTGCCTGCCATATGAGTTCTGTTATACTCACAGACATCATTCAAACAGTTTTAGAAACTTCTGAGTGTTTTCTATCCAAATCTACTAATTATATGCATATTCTAGCTTTTAGGACTGAATAGCAGGCAGTTTACTCTGGGCACCTTTTTATCCAAGCTACTCAATACTGCCCCCCAGTCCCAAAGAAGTTAATGGATGCGTGCTTATTAGTAACTGGTATAAGCAATTTCATAAATGTTTCAAATGCAGCGTCTGGTTGCTCATCATTACACACCACGGACCAACAAATATTCTTCACATCAACAACATAGGAATCACTACAAAACTTATTGTATGACCTCTTATACACAATATTAGGCCCAGCCTTTAGAACTTTGGTTTTCCTAGATATGGCTACTATATTGTGATCACTACATCCGATGGATTTGGATGCTGCTTTAAAGCAAATTTCTGCAGCATTAGTAAAGATATGATCAGTACATGTTGATGATTTCATTCATGTGCTGTTTGTAACTACCCTGGTAGGTTGATTGATAACCCGAACCAGGTTGCAAGCAATAGTTACAGTTTTAAGCTTTCTCTTGAGTGGGCAGCCTGATGAAAGTCAGTCAATATTTAAATCACCCAGAAATATACCTCTCTATTGATATCACATACATTATCAAGCATTTCACACTTGTTATCCAGATACTGACTGTTAGCACTCCTACCAGAATGGGCTTTAGGTGAGGTAGATGAACCTGTAGCCATATTACTTCAACAGTATTTAACATGAGATCCTCTCTAAGCTTTACATTAATGTGGTTCTGAATATAAACAGCCACACCTCCACCTTTGGCATTTCTGTTTTTTCTGTAAAGTTATAACCATGTATTGCTACCACTGTATCATAAAAGGTATTATCTAAGTGAGTTTCAGAGATTGTCAGAATATGAATGTCATCTGTTACTAGCAAATTATTGATTTCATGAACCTTGTTTCTTAAGCTACATATGTTAACGTGGGCTATTTTTAGCACTTTTCTGGGATGCTTTATTGTTTTTCTTGCTTTACTGGGAGGCTTAGCAGAGGTAGACATGCTTGGGTTATTTGTATTAGTGCAGGGTGAGCTGCACACAGAGGTCTTCCTACTAGCACAGCCTCAGTACTAACTGTATTACTCTGGTTCATAGGCATATGATTACTGCATACAATAGCTGTAGGATCAACAGAGGCATTCAGGGCAGTAAGAGGGACATAAATTAGGTTACTTACATTGTGTCTCCCAACGCCCCAACGCCCCACATTTGCTGAAGCATTATGACAACTCAGCGACACAATGGTAGGGATTAAATGAGCTGGGCTTGGGTCATCGATAAGTCATTGTCTCAACACAGCCTTATAATGCTGTGAAAGGATCCAGGAACTCAAATTATTTGGGTGTATCCCATCCTCCTTATAATGCAAGCTTTGTTTCCAGAAGGTATTCAAATAGTCAATAAATGAGTTCTATGGGCCCTGGTCAAAAGTAGTGCACTAAATAGGGAATAGGGTGATGTTTGGGACGCACAAAAATAAGAATTACATTTTCATGCACTTTGGTCTCATGGTGGATGAAATGTTTGAATTTTTATTTTACCTTTATTTAACTAGGCAAGTCAGTTAAGAACAAATTCTTATTTTCAATGACTGCCTAGGAACAGTGGGTTAACTGACTTTTTCAGGGGCAGAATGACAGATTTGTACCTTGTCAGCTCGGGGATTTGAACTTGCATCCTTTCAGTTACTAGACAAGCACTCTAACCACTAAGCTATGCTGCCACCCTGTCACGTTCCTGACCTGTTTTCTCTTGTTTTTGTATGTGTTTAGTTGGTCAGGGCGTGAGTTGGGGTGGGCATTCTATGTTATGTGTTTCTATGTTTAGGTTCATTGTCATTTAGCCTGATATGGTTCTCAATCAGGGACAGGTGTTTTACGTTTCCTCTGATTGAGAACCATATTAAGGTAGGTTGTTCACACTGTTTGTTTGTGGGTGGTTGTCTTCCGTGTTTGTGTCTGTGCACCACACGGGACTGTTTCGTTTGTTCGTTCGTTTGTGTAGTCTGTACCTGTTCATGCGTTCTTCGTGTATATGTAAGTTCTCTAGTTCAGGTCTGTCTACGTTCGTTTTTTTAGTTTGTTGAAGTATTTTCGTATTTCGTCTTTACTTTAATAAATATCATTATGTCAAACTATCACGCTGCGCTTTGGTCCAATCCCTACTCCTCCTCTTCGGACGAAGAGGAGGAGAACAACCGTTACACACCCCAAATAAAAGAAATGGTTCTACTTTTCTACTTTTCTACTTTCACATATATAGCACATATTTCACACATATATATATATATACATATATAAATGTTCACAAGAATACAATTCCTTTTTGAATTGTGTGCGCAGGTTTATGATGAGGCTGAGTGATGTCATCAGTTCCCAGTACACAGACCAGGTGAGTCAGTGTATTGAGATATTTACTTCTCTTTCTAGCCTGACTTCCATGGGGCACTCCCTTTTATTACTTGCAGGTCTAATGTCAGGTCAAACTATATTTTATTACTTGCAGGCCTAATGTCAGGTCAAACTATATTTTATTACTTGCAGGCCTAATGTCAGGTCAAACTATCTTTTATTACTTGCAGGCCTAATGTCAGGTCAAACTATCTTTTATTACTTGCAGGCCTAATGTCAGGTCAAACTATATTTTATTACTTGCAGGCCTAATGTCAGGTCAAACTATCTTTTATTACTTGCAGGCCTAATGTCAGGTGAAGGCCATCATGGTGCTTCAATATAACTTTTGATTGAGAGGCTAAGCTTAGCTTTATTTCCCCCCTTTATTTTATTGTGCTACATGTGTAAACAGGCTATTGGGCATTTCTGTGTTCCAGTGGTACACTCTGAATGATGTGAAGTCAGGTCGTCTTCACCTGGTACTGGAGTGGGTACCAACAGTATCGCAACCAGACAGACTGAATAAGGTCAGTTCCACTCCTCCTTTTTTCAGTTTCTTCATCTCTCATTTCTCAATCTCATTTTCTTTCACTATGAGTTTAGTTCAACAATTTCTCTCCTCCCTCCCTATCATAATTTTCGGTTACTGGCCCAACGCTCTTAACCGCTAGGCTACCTGACGCCCATTACAGAGCACAACATTATTATTGCAAGATGTTGTTTCAAATTAACTATTTTCTCCCATGCTCCAGGTGTTGCAGCTGCAGTCTCTCCAGTCCTACCAGAACAAGGCTGTTCCCTCTGCTGCTCTGCTCTTCGTCTACATGGACAGAGCCCACTCACTGCCTGTGAGTCACCTTACACCTCTTCACCTCAGACACTGTGCTACTTTGAACGTTTGAACTCTGGCTATGCGTTGTTGTCTAGTTTTGCAGCTGTGATATGGGTTATGCACAGATGTTGATGGTTTATTTTGTCTAGTTGCTCACAATCAGTGTTTGGTTTTGACTGTTGTATCGTGTCGTCTCTGTGTGTTTCTAGTTGAAGAAGAGTGGGAAGGAGCCAAAGGCTGGAGCTGAGCTTGTTCTGGGAGAGACAACATATAGAACCAAGGTGAGACAGTATCCTTAGAGCTGAAATGCATGACTTGTTATTGGATCTGCCGTGAAAGTCAACTTCTCTGTCTCTCTGAAGGTATGTGATCGTACCAACTCCCCCCAATGGGAAGAGGCTTTTTACTTCCTGGTTCGTGACCCCAGAGAGGAGATTCTCATAGTGAAGGTGAGAGTTCAGTCTGCTTCAGGATGGAGGCTCTAAACATGGATAATGTTTAATTAAAACAATGTCACTAACTGTAAACATCTTGCACAGTTTCTGTTAAATGCAATTCATCCACACAAATCTCCCAACAGGGATATAAACCAATTTGTGCACAACATTTGAGAGAAGTAAGCTTTTTGTGCGTATGGAAAATTTCAGGGCTCTTTTATTTCAGCTCTTGAAACATGGAACCAACACTTTACATGTTTCCTTTATGTTTATGTTCAGTTTAATTCACTCTTTATTTATCTTTCTTTAGCTCTCCAGTGCTTGGGATCAGGCGCTGGGTTCTCTGGTGGTACCAGTCAGAGAGCTGCTGTCAGAACCAGATCTGGTCCTGGATCAGTGGCTGAGTCTGGATGGAGCCTCACCTGACAGTCAGATTCTACTAAGGGCTGAGCTTAAGGTGAGACACACTCACAAACATGTACCAACAATCAAGGTTTTGGAGTGAGGAACAAAATGTGCACAGCCTATACAAAGTACATTATGTACTTTAACTGCACTCTCCATGTTTTTGTTCACAGATCCTGAACTCGAAGATGACTGAGGGTGTTGGGGTACCACAAGGCTCTGTCTCAGGTCCAGAAACTATTATGAGTGGGAGTTACAGTGAGGAGAAGGAACAAATCACCATTGAGCAGCCAGTTACTGCAACCATTGGGGAGAAGCAACACAGTGAGGTGCCCTCTGAGGAGTGAGTTTTTGGCTTGGCCCCTCCCAATATTAAAATAGTTCAATTGCAGTTATACATTTATTGCAAATTATATGCAAAAGTATGCAGTGTATGCAAATGATAAAACCCTTAAATATATGTCTCTCTGTGTGTTTTCAGATCTGTTGCAGTCTCCAGCCAACCCTCTATCTCTGAACCTGAGGAAGCAGAGGTTGTCTTTGAGGTCCCTAAAGAAGACCCCAGCCCTCCTGAGACACACCCCACACACACCACCCCTGACCCCAGCTTTGATACTGAGGTGGGATACAGTGTATGGGTGTCTGTATGCGTAATACCTCGTGGGCAGATTCTGCATGTAGACCGAAAAATCAGTTTAGCCATAATGGTATATGTGAGATAACGAGCAGCAGTATTTCCAGTCTTTGGGTTTTTGTCACTGGTTATTTGGACATATCATGATTTGGCGAAGGCGGTGCTTAAATAGCTTTACTTCGAGTGTTTGCCCACATGGAATTGGAAGGGGGGGGGGGGGGGGGCTTTGGCTGACAGTTTCCTTTTGCAAGGGTGTGGACTTAGCAAACTGCCAGATCACTCCATTTCTAACCCATATAGACCAAATTATGCAAGATTTTATTTCTCTGTTCACAGTTAGTCTAGCGGCAGGTAACCTAGCAGTTAAGAGCGTTGGGTCAGTAACTGATAGGTCGCTGGTTCGAACCCCTGAAATTACTAGGTGAAATATCTGTTGATGTGCCCTTAAGCAAGGCACTTAACCCTAATTGCTCCTGTAAGTCGCTCTGGATAAGAGCATCTGCTAAATAACAACAACAAAAAACAATAATTGATGTATTCATGAGACATGTTATAATTGGTTTTGATAGGAATTGCATGGCAGGGGAAAAGCATTGACTGCAGGTGTATGCATTGGAATGTGTTTTTGACCAACAGATAGAGGAGCCAGAAGAAACTGAGGAACCTATCACCATCACCCAACTGTCAGTCACAACAGACACTGAGGAGCTCCAACCCTGGCAGGGGCAAATGGCAGGGTGAGCTCCATTCAACATCAGATCCAGAGAGCTTTGCATGTACACTGACTTTGCATTGATAATCTTCAGTGTGGTGAAGCAGCTATCAACATGCTGTGTGTGTGTGTTCCTTTGTGAATATTCAGATCTGTTACAGAGGACATTGCCAGAGCTACAGTGTCTAGCCTTCCTTCTGTGTCTGTACTTGAGGAAGCTGAGGCCATGCCTGATGTCATCCCTGAAACACGCCCTCCTCACACTACCCCTCACCCAAGTTTTGGAGCTGAGGTGGGTGCTCTACTGTAGGGACTATATGATGAAGGAATTTATTTCCTATATGTTCATTAACCAATTTATTTATACAAAGCAAACACTCTGTCCGTTTATAAGAATTTGTAAGATCCTTATTTGCATAAAATAGACATAGATCCGTGTCCAAATGTAATCAATAGTATTTATTTTCGAGAGTACTCTGACGTGCATATACAAAAACCGTTCTTTTTATCCCTTCTTTTACTAACGCACATACAGTGGGGCAAAAAAGCATTTAGTCAGCCACCAATTGTGCAAGTTCTCCCACTTAAAAAGATGAGAGAGGCCTGTAATTTTCATCATAGGTGCACTTCAACCATGACAGACAAAATGAGAAAAAAAATCCAGAAAATCACATTGTAGGATTTTTAATGAATTTATTTGCAAATTATGGTGGAAAATAAGTATTTGGTCAATAACAAAAGTTTATCTCAATACTTTGTTATATACCCTTTGTTGGCAATGACAGAGGTCAAACGTTTTCTGTAAGTCTTCACAAGGTTTTCACACACTGTTGCTGGTATTTTGGCCCATTCCTCCATGCAGATCTCCTCTAGAGCAGTGATGTTTTGGGGCTGTTGCTGGGCAACACGGACTTTCAACTCCCTCCAAAGATTTTCTATGGGGTTGAGATCTGGAGACTGGCTAGGCCACTCCAGGACCTTGAAATGCTTCTTACGAAGCCACTCCTTCGTTGCCCGGGCGGTGTGTTTGGGATCATTGTCATGCTGAAAGACCCAGCCACGTTTCATCTTCAATGCCCTTGCTGATGGAAGGAGGTTTTCACTCAAAATCTCACGATACATGGCCCCATTAATTCTTTCCTTTACACGGATCAGTCGTCCTGGTCCCTTTGCAGAAAAACAGCCCCAAAGCATGATGTTTCCAACCCCATGCTTCACAGTAGGTATGGTGTTCTTTGGATGCAACTCAGCATTCTTTGTCCTCCAAACACGACGAGTTGAGTTTTTACCAAAAAGTTATATTTTGGTTTCATCTGACCATATGACATTCTCCCAATCTTCTTCTGGATCATCCAAATGCTCTCTAGCACACTTCAGACGGGCCTGGACATGTACTGGCTTAAGCAGGGGGACACGTCTGGCACTGCAGGATTTGAGTCCCTGGCGGCGTAGTGTGTTACTGATGGTAGGCTTTGTTACTTTGGTCCCAGCTCTCTGCAGGTCATTCACTAGGTCCCCCTGTGTGGTTCTGGGATTTTTGCTCACCGTTCTTGTGATCATTTTGACCCCACGGGGTGAGATCTTGTGTGGAGCCCCAGATCGAGGGAGATTATCAGTGGTCTTGTATGTCTTCCATTTCCTAATAATTGCTCCCACAGTTGATTTCTTCAAACCAAGCTGCTTACCTATTGCAGATTCAGTCTTCCCAGCCTGGTGCAGGTCTACAATTTTGTTTCTGGTGTCCTTTGACAGCTCTTTGGTCTTGGCCATAGTGGAGTTTGGAGTGTGACTGTTTGAGGTTGTGGACAGGTGTCTTTTATACTGATAACAAGTTCAAACAGGTGCCATTAATACAGGTAACGAGTGGAGGACAGAGGAGCCTCTTAAAGAAGAAGTTACAGGTCTGTGAGAGCCAGAAATCTTGCTTGTTTGTAGGTGACCAAATACTTATTTTCCACCATAATTTGCAAATAAATTCATTAAAAATCCTACAATGTGATTTTCTGGATTTTCTTTTCTCATTTTGTCTGTCATAGTTGAAGTGTACCTATGATGAAAATTACAGGCCTCTCTCATCTTTTTAAGTGGGAGAACTTGCACAATTGGTGGCTGACTAAATACTTTTTTGCCCCACTGTACATACACACTAATCTGGATTATCTCCTGAAGCCTTTTACCAGTTTATTACCCCTTAGCTGACAGTTCCAGCCTCCCCAGATATGGAAAACCTGGAGGGGGGCTCTCCCTGTCTCCTCTTATCTTCACAGAGTTATAGCTGGGTCGGTTCAAACATAGTTTAATAATCCACAGAGTTTTCTTTAAGCACACACACAAACATTCCTTTCTAACCCTTCTACATGCTACCTAACAAATAATCCCAATGGTTAAGTTTCTGGGTGGAATTATTTAATAATTTATCTTAACCCTTGATAAAATATTCTAACACTATATAAATTATTTATATTACCAAGAACAAAAGTTCAAATTGAATAAAAAATATATTTTATTTTTCTTATATTGTTTGTATTCTGAGAATGCTAGGATGCCTTCAAAAAGGTTATAGTGTGCCACTGCAGTTCTGTTTTTTGTCCTGTAGGGGGTGCTGAGAATCCATGTACTGGAGGCCCAGGATCTGGTTGCCATGGATAAGCTGATGGGGGGCCTGAAGAAGGGCAAGAGTGACCCGTACGTCAAGATCAACATCGGAGTGGTCAAGTTTAAGAGTCATGTGATCAAGGAGAACCTCAACCCCACCTGGAACGAGATGTTTGAGGTATGGAGGGACTTGTAGTTTATTCAATTAATCTCTGTCGGCTGTTGAACTGTGTGCCCATTTAGATGAGCGGTAAAAGGGATTGTGCTGTACTGAAGAAAGTAAAAGCAATGCGTGTTAGGACAGACTTTTGATCTTTTCTCATGTAAGAATATATCTGAGACATCTAGAAGTGTGTGCCTTTGCTAGCTTTCTGCCTTAATAACATGTAATAGTATTATTTATGTGTAGTTTTGTTGTTATTGATCTTCCCTGACGTATGTGTGTTTCCCCAGACGGTGCTGACCCCTCAGGCTGGTCAGGAGGTCCAGGTAGAGCTGTATGATAAAGACATGGACAAGGATGACTTCCTGGGAAGGTGTGTTGTGACTGGCCCAACTATACACCATTTAATTAGTAACCTGCTATTGATAGTTTAGGATTATGTCCCTAAGGGCACCCTATAACCTGTATAGTGCACAACTTTTGACTGGAGTTGTATTTTGTATTTATTAAGAATCCCCATTAGCTGCTGCCAAGGCAACAGCTACTCTTCCTGGGGTCCAGCAAAATTAAGGCAGTTATACATTTTAACAAATTTACAATACATTCATAACAGATTTTACAACATATTAAGTGTGCGCCCTCTCTACTACCACTTATCTATAACACAAAATCCATGTGTACATGTGTGTATAGTGCGTATGCTATTGTGTGTTTTTATGCATGTGTCTATGTTTGTGTTGCTTCACAGTCCCCACTGTTCCATAAGGTATATTTTTATCTATTTTTTAAATCTAATTTTACTGCTGGCATGAGGTACTTGATGTGGAATAGAATTCCATGTAGTCATGACTCTATGTAGTACTGTGCGCCACCCATAGTCTGTTCTGGACTTGGGGACTGTGAAGAGACCTAAGATGGAATGTCTTGTGAGGTATGCATGGGTGTCCGAGCTGTGTGCCAGTAGTTCAAACAGACAGCTCGGTGCATTCAACATGTCCACCCCTCAGTGCCTGGTTCCTCTAGTTTTCTTCCTAGGTTCCTGCCTTTCTAAGGAGTTTTTCCTTGCCACTGTACTTCTACATCTGCATTGCTTGCTGTTTGAGGTTTTAGGCTGGGTTTCTGTACAGCACTTTGTGACATGATGTAAAAAGGGCTTTATAAATACATTTGATTGATTGATGTCAATACCTCTCACAAATACAAGTAGTGATGAAGTCAATCTCTCCTCCACTTTGAGCCAGGAGAGATTGACATGCATATCATTAATGTTAGCTCTCTGTGTACATCCAAGGGCCAGCCGTGTTGCCCTGTTCTGAGCCAATTGCAATTTTCCTAAGTCCCTCTTTATGGCACCTGACCACATGACTGAACAGTAGTCCAGGTGCAACAAAACTAGAGCCTGTAGGACCTGCCTTGTTGATAGGGCTGTTAAGAATTCAGACAGACTTCTCCCCATCCTAGCTACTGTTGAATCAATAGGTTTTGTTTTTACCATGACAGTTTACTATCTAGGGTTACTCCAAGCAGTTTAGTCATCTCAACTTGCTCAATTTCCACATTATTCATTACAAAATTTAATTGAGGTTTAGTGAATTACTGTTGAGTCATCCGCAGACATGGACAAACTGGCTTTACTCAAAGCCAGTGGCGTTGAAAAAAGTAAGGCGCATAGACAGCTGCCCTGGGGAATTCCTGATTCTACCTGGATTTTGTTGGAGAGACTTCCATTAAGGGATACTTCCATTAAGGAACACCCTCTGTGTTCTGTTAGACAGGTAACTGTATCCACAATATAGCAGGGGGTGTAAAGCCATAACACATACGTTTTTCCAGCAGGAGACTATGATCTATATGCTCCTGAGTGGCACAGCGTGGTCTAAAGCACTGCATCTCAGTGCAAGAGGCATCACTATAATACCTGGTTCGAATCCAGGCTCTATCACATCTGGCCGTGATTGGGAGTCCCATAGGGCGGCGCCCATTATGCCCAGCGTCATCGGGGTTTGGCCGGAGTAGGCCATCATTGTAAATAAGAATTTGTTCTTAACTGACTTGCCAAGTTAAAAAAAAGGTTAAATTAAAAAAAAATATATATATATATAATGTCAAAAGCCGCACTGAAGTCTAACAGAACAGCCCCCACAATATTTTTATCATCAATTTCTCTGTCAATCAGCAGTCATTTGTGTAAGTGCTGTGCTTATTGAATGTCCTTCCCTATAAGCGTGCTGAAAGTTTGTTGTCAATTTGTTTACTGTAAAATAGCATTGTATCTGGTCAAACACAATTTTTTCCAAAAGTTTACTAAGGGTTGGTAACAGGCTGATTGGTCGGCTGTTTAAGCCAGTTAAGGGGGCTTTACTATTCTTATGTAGGGGAATAACTTTTGCTTCCCTCCAGGCCTGAGGGCACACACTTTCTAGTAGGCTTAAATTGAAGATATGGCAAATAGGAGTGGCAACGTCGTCTATTATCCTCAGTAATTTTACATCCAAGTTGTCAGACCCCAGTGGCTTGTCATTGTTGATAGACAATAATACTTTTTTCACCTCTTCCACACTTACTGTATGGAATTGAAAATTACAATGCTTGTCTTTCATAATTTGGTCAGATATACCTGGATATGTTGTGTCAGCGTTTGTTGCTGGCATGTCATACCGATAAACTTGTTGTAAATCCAGCCACAGTGTCCGATTTCAAAAAGGCTTTACGACGAAAGCACACCAAACGATTATGTTAGGTCAGCACCTAGTCACAGAAAAACACAGCCATTTTTCCAGCCAAATAGAGGAGTCACAAAAAGCAGAAATAGAGAGAAAATTCATCACTAACCTTTGATGATCTTCATCAGATGACACTCATAGGACTTCATGTTACACAATACATGTATGTTTTGTTCGATAAAGTTCATATTTATATCCAAAAATCTTAGTTTACATTGGCACGTTATGTTCAGTAATGTTTTGCCTCCAAAACATCCAGTGATTTTGCAGAGAGCCACATCAATTTACAGAAACACTCATAATAAACATTGCTAAAAGATACAATTGTTATGCATGGAATTATAGATAAACTTCTCCTTAATGCAACCGCTGTGTTAGATTTCAAAAAAACTTTTCGGAAAAAGCACACCATGCAATAATCTGAGTACGGCGCTCAGACACTAAAACAAGCCATACAGATACCCGCCATGTTGTGGAGTCAACAGATTTCAGAAATAGCATTATAAATATTCACTTACCTTTGATGATCTTCATCAGAATGCACTCCCAAGAATCCCAGTTCCACAATAAATGTTTGTTTTGTTCGATAAAGTCCATAATTTATGTCCAAATACCTCCTTTTTGTTTGCGCGTTTAGTACACAAATCCAAACTCAGGAGGCGCGGGCAAGTCCAGGCGAAAGTTCAGACGAAAAGTCATATTACAGTTCATAGAAACATGTCAAACGAAGTATAGAATCAATCTTTAGGATGTTTTTATCATAAATCTTCAATAATGTTTCAACCGGAGAATTCCTTTGTCTGTAGAAATGCAATGGAACGCAGCTAACTCTCACGGGAGCGCGTGAGTCTGAGCTCGTGGCACTCTGCCAGTCCCCTGACTCAATCAGCTCTCATTCCCCCCTCCTTCACAGTAGAAGCATCAAACAAGGTTCTAAAGACTGTTGACATCTAGTGGAAGCCTTAGGAAGTGCAATATGACCCCAATATGACCCCCGTATATTCGATAGGCAATGACATGAAAAACTAAAAACCTCAGATTTCCCACTTCCTGGTTGGATTTTTTCTCAGGTTTTTGCCTGCCATATGAGTTCTGTTATACTCACAGACATCATTCAAACAGTTTTAGAAACTTCTGAGTGTTTTCTATCCAAATCTACAAATTATATGCATATTCTAGCTTTTAGGACTGAATAGCAGGCAGTTTACTCTGGGCACCTTTTTATCCAAGCTACTCAATACTGCCCCCCAGTCCCAAAGAAGTTAATGGATGCGTGCTTATTAGTAACTGGTATAAGCAATTTCATAAATGTTTCAAATGCAGCGTCTGGTTGCTCATCATTACACACCACGGACCAACAAATATTCTTCACATCAACAACATAGGAATCACTACAAAACTTATTGTATGACCTCTTATACACAATATTAGGCCCAGCCTTTAGAACTTTGGTTTTCCTAGATATGGCTACTATATTGTGATCACTACATCCGATGGATTTGGATGCTGCTTTAAAGCAAATTTCTGCAGCATTAGTAAAGATATGATCAGTACATGTTGATGATTTCATTCATGTGCTGTTTGTAACTACCCTGGTAGGTTGATTGATAACCCGAACCAGGTTGCAAGCAATAGTTACAGTTTTAAGCTTTCTCTTGAGTGGGCAGCCTGATGAAAGTCAGTCAATATTTAAATCACCCAGAAATATACCTCTCTATTGATATCACATACATTATCAAGCATTTCACACTTGTTATCCAGATACTGACTGTTAGCACTCCTACCAGAATGGGCTTTAGGTGAGGTAGATGAACCTGTAGCCATATTACTTCAACAGTATTTAACATGAGATCCTCTCTAAGCTTTACATTAATGTGGTTCTGAATATAAACAGCCACACCTCCACCTTTGGCATTTCTGTTTTTTCTGTAAAGTTATAACCATGTATTGCTACCACTGTATCATAAAAGGTATTATCTAAGTGAGTTTCAGAGATTGTCAGAATATGAATGTCATCTGTTACTAGCAAATTATTGATTTCATGAACCTTGTTTCTTAAGCTACATATGTTAACGTGGGCTATTTTTAGCACTTTTCTGGGATGCTTTATTGTTTTTCTTGCTTTACTGGGAGGCTTAGCAGAGGTAGACATGCTTGGGTTATTTGTATTAGTGCAGGGTGAGCTGCACACAGAGGTCTTCCTACTAGCACAGCCTCAGTACTAACTGTATTACTCTGGTTCATAGGCATATGATTACTGCATACAATAGCTGTAGGATCAACAGAGGCATTCAGGGCAGTAAGAGGGACATAAATTAGGTTACTTACATTGTGTCTCCCAACGCCCCAACGCCCCACATTTGCTGAAGCATTATGACAACTCAGCGACACAATGGTAGGGATTAAATGAGCTGGGCTTGGGTCATCGATAAGTCATTGTCTCAACACAGCCTTATAATGCTGTGAAAGGATCCAGGAACTCAAATTATTTGGGTGTATCCCATCCTCCTTATAATGCAAGCTTTGTTTCCAGAAGGTATTCAAATAGTCAATAAATGAGTTCTATGGGCCCTGGTCAAAAGTAGTGCACTAAATAGGGAATAGGGTGATGTTTGGGACGCACAAAAATAAGAATTACATTTTCATGCACTTTGGTCTCATGGTGGATGAAATGTTTGAATTTTTATTTTACCTTTATTTAACTAGGCAAGTCAGTTAAGAACAAATTCTTATTTTCAATGACTGCCTAGGAACAGTGGGTTAACTGACTTTTTCAGGGGCAGAATGACAGATTTGTACCTTGTCAGCTCGGGGATTTGAACTTGCATCCTTTCAGTTACTAGACAAGCACTCTAACCACTAAGCTATGCTGCCACCCTGTCACGTTCCTGACCTGTTTTCTCTTGTTTTTGTATGTGTTTAGTTGGTCAGGGCGTGAGTTGGGGTGGGCATTCTATGTTATGTGTTTCTATGTTTAGGTTCATTGTCATTTAGCCTGATATGGTTCTCAATCAGGGACAGGTGTTTTACGTTTCCTCTGATTGAGAACCATATTAAGGTAGGTTGTTCACACTGTTTGTTTGTGGGTGGTTGTCTTCCGTGTTTGTGTCTGTGCACCACACGGGACTGTTTCGTTTGTTCGTTCGTTTGTGTAGTCTGTACCTGTTCATGCGTTCTTCGTGTATATGTAAGTTCTCTAGTTCAGGTCTGTCTACGTTCGTTTTTTTAGTTTGTTGAAGTATTTTCGTATTTCGTCTTTACTTTAATAAATATCATTATGTCAAACTATCACGCTGCGCTTTGGTCCAATCCCTACTCCTCCTCTTCGGACGAAGAGGAGGAGAACAACCGTTACACACCCCAAATAAAAGAAATGGTTCTACTTTTCTACTTTTCTACTTTCACATATATAGCACATATTTCACACATATATATATATATACATATATAAATGTTCACAAGAATACAATTCCTTTTTGAATTGTGTGCGCAGGTTTATGATGAGGCTGAGTGATGTCATCAGTTCCCAGTACACAGACCAGGTGAGTCAGTGTATTGAGATATTTACTTCTCTTTCTAGCCTGACTTCCATGGGGCACTCCCTTTTATTACTTGCAGGTCTAATGTCAGGTCAAACTATATTTTATTACTTGCAGGCCTAATGTCAGGTCAAACTATATTTTATTACTTGCAGGCCTAATGTCAGGTCAAACTATCTTTTATTACTTGCAGGCCTAATGTCAGGTCAAACTATCTTTTATTACTTGCAGGCCTAATGTCAGGTCAAACTATATTTTATTACTTGCAGGCCTAATGTCAGGTCAAACTATCTTTTATTACTTGCAGGCCTAATGTCAGGTGAAGGCCATCATGGTGCTTCAATATAACTTTTGATTGAGAGGCTAAGCTTAGCTTTATTTCCCCCCTTTATTTTATTGTGCTACATGTGTAAACAGGCTATTGGGCATTTCTGTGTTCCAGTGGTACACTCTGAATGATGTGAAGTCAGGTCGTCTTCACCTGGTACTGGAGTGGGTACCAACAGTATCGCAACCAGACAGACTGAATAAGGTCAGTTCCACTCCTCCTTTTTTCAGTTTCTTCATCTCTCATTTCTCAATCTCATTTTCTTTCACTATGAGTTTAGTTCAACAATTTCTCTCCTCCCTCCCTATCATAATTTTCGGTTACTGGCCCAACGCTCTTAACCGCTAGGCTACCTGACGCCCATTACAGAGCACAACATTATTATTGCAAGATGTTGTTTCAAATTAACTATTTTCTCCCATGCTCCAGGTGTTGCAGCTGCAGTCTCTCCAGTCCTACCAGAACAAGGCTGTTCCCTCTGCTGCTCTGCTCTTCGTCTACATGGACAGAGCCCACTCACTGCCTGTGAGTCACCTTACACCTCTTCACCTCAGACACTGTGCTACTTTGAACGTTTGAACTCTGGCTATGCGTTGTTGTCTAGTTTTGCAGCTGTGATATGGGTTATGCACAGATGTTGATGGTTTATTTTGTCTAGTTGCTCACAATCAGTGTTTGGTTTTGACTGTTGTATCGTGTCGTCTCTGTGTGTTTCTAGTTGAAGAAGAGTGGGAAGGAGCCAAAGGCTGGAGCTGAGCTTGTTCTGGGAGAGACAACATATAGAACCAAGGTGAGACAGTATCCTTAGAGCTGAAATGCATGACTTGTTATTGGATCTGCCGTGAAAGTCAACTTCTCTGTCTCTCTGAAGGTATGTGATCGTACCAACTCCCCCCAATGGGAAGAGGCTTTTTACTTCCTGGTTCGTGACCCCAGAGAGGAGATTCTCATAGTGAAGGTGAGAGTTCAGTCTGCTTCAGGATGGAGGCTCTAAACATGGATAATGTTTAATTAAAACAATGTCACTAACTGTAAACATCTTGCACAGTTTCTGTTAAATGCAATTCATCCACACAAATCTCCCAACAGGGATATAAACCAATTTGTGCACAACATTTGAGAGAAGTAAGCTTTTTGTGCGTATGGAAAATTTCAGGGCTCTTTTATTTCAGCTCTTGAAACATGGAACCAACACTTTACATGTTTCCTTTATGTTTATGTTCAGTTTAATTCACTCTTTATTTATCTTTCTTTAGCTCTCCAGTGCTTGGGATCAGGCGCTGGGTTCTCTGGTGGTACCAGTCAGAGAGCTGCTGTCAGAACCAGATCTGGTCCTGGATCAGTGGCTGAGTCTGGATGGAGCCTCACCTGACAGTCAGATTCTACTAAGGGCTGAGCTTAAGGTGAGACACACTCACAAACATGTACCAACAATCAAGGTTTTGGAGTGAGGAACAAAATGTGCACAGCCTATACAAAGTACATTATGTACTTTAACTGCACTCTCCATGTTTTTGTTCACAGATCCTGAACTCGAAGATGACTGAGGGTGTTGGGGTACCACAAGGCTCTGTCTCAGGTCCAGAAACTATTATGAGTGGGAGTTACAGTGAGGAGAAGGAACAAATCACCATTGAGCAGCCAGTTACTGCAACCATTGGGGAGAAGCAACACAGTGAGGTGCCCTCTGAGGAGTGAGTTTTTGGCTTGGCCCCTCCCAATATTAAAATAGTTCAATTGCAGTTATACATTTATTGCAAATTATATGCAAAAGTATGCAGTGTATGCAAATGATAAAACCCTTAAATATATGTCTCTCTGTGTGTTTTCAGATCTGTTGCAGTCTCCAGCCAACCCTCTATCTCTGAACCTGAGGAAGCAGAGGTTGTCTTTGAGGTCCCTAAAGAAGACCCCAGCCCTCCTGAGACACACCCCACACACACCACCCCTGACCCCAGCTTTGATACTGAGGTGGGATACAGTGTATGGGTGTCTGTATGCGTAATACCTCGTGGGCAGATTCTGCATGTAGACCGAAAAATCAGTTTAGCCATAATGGTATATGTGAGATAACGAGCAGCAGTATTTCCAGTCTTTGGGTTTTTGTCACTGGTTATTTGGACATATCATGATTTGGCGAAGGCGGTGCTTAAATAGCTTTACTTCGAGTGTTTGCCCACATGGAATTGGAAGGGGGGGGGGGGGGGCTTTGGCTGACAGTTTCCTTTTGCAAGGGTGTGGACTTAGCAAACTGCCAGATCACTCCATTTCTAACCCATATAGACCAAATTATGCAAGATTTTATTTCTCTGTTCACAGTTAGTCTAGCGGCAGGTAACCTAGCAGTTAAGAGCGTTGGGTCAGTAACTGATAGGTCGCTGGTTCGAACCCCTGAAATTACTAGGTGAAATATCTGTTGATGTGCCCTTAAGCAAGGCACTTAACCCTAATTGCTCCTGTAAGTCGCTCTGGATAAGAGCATCTGCTAAATAACAACAACAAAAAACAATAATTGATGTATTCATGAGACATGTTATAATTGGTTTTGATAGGAATTGCATGGCAGGGGAAAAGCATTGACTGCAGGTGTATGCATTGGAATGTGTTTTTGACCAACAGATAGAGGAGCCAGAAGAAACTGAGGAACCTATCACCATCACCCAACTGTCAGTCACAACAGACACTGAGGAGCTCCAACCCTGGCAGGGGCAAATGGCAGGGTGAGCTCCATTCAACATCAGATCCAGAGAGCTTTGCATGTACACTGACTTTGCATTGATAATCTTCAGTGTGGTGAAGCAGCTATCAACATGCTGTGTGTGTGTGTTCCTTTGTGAATATTCAGATCTGTTACAGAGGACATTGCCAGAGCTACAGTGTCTAGCCTTCCTTCTGTGTCTGTACTTGAGGAAGCTGAGGCCATGCCTGATGTCATCCCTGAAACACGCCCTCCTCACACTACCCCTCACCCAAGTTTTGGAGCTGAGGTGGGTGCTCTACTGTAGGGACTATATGATGAAGGAATTTATTTCCTATATGTTCATTAACCAATTTATTTATACAAAGCAAACACTCTGTCCGTTTATAAGAATTTGTAAGATCCTTATTTGCATAAAATAGACATAGATCCGTGTCCAAATGTAATCAATAGTATTTATTTTCGAGAGTACTCTGACGTGCATATACAAAAACCGTTCTTTTTATCCCTTCTTTTACTAACGCACATACAGTGGGGCAAAAAAGCATTTAGTCAGCCACCAATTGTGCAAGTTCTCCCACTTAAAAAGATGAGAGAGGCCTGTAATTTTCATCATAGGTGCACTTCAACCATGACAGACAAAATGAGAAAAAAAATCCAGAAAATCACATTGTAGGATTTTTAATGAATTTATTTGCAAATTATGGTGGAAAATAAGTATTTGGTCAATAACAAAAGTTTATCTCAATACTTTGTTATATACCCTTTGTTGGCAATGACAGAGGTCAAACGTTTTCTGTAAGTCTTCACAAGGTTTTCACACACTGTTGCTGGTATTTTGGCCCATTCCTCCATGCAGATCTCCTCTAGAGCAGTGATGTTTTGGGGCTGTTGCTGGGCAACACGGACTTTCAACTCCCTCCAAAGATTTTCTATGGGGTTGAGATCTGGAGACTGGCTAGGCCACTCCAGGACCTTGAAATGCTTCTTACGAAGCCACTCCTTCGTTGCCCGGGCGGTGTGTTTGGGATCATTGTCATGCTGAAAGACCCAGCCACGTTTCATCTTCAATGCCCTTGCTGATGGAAGGAGGTTTTCACTCAAAATCTCACGATACATGGCCCCATTAATTCTTTCCTTTACACGGATCAGTCGTCCTGGTCCCTTTGCAGAAAAACAGCCCCAAAGCATGATGTTTCCAACCCCATGCTTCACAGTAGGTATGGTGTTCTTTGGATGCAACTCAGCATTCTTTGTCCTCCAAACACGACGAGTTGAGTTTTTACCAAAAAGTTATATTTTGGTTTCATCTGACCATATGACATTCTCCCAATCTTCTTCTGGATCATCCAAATGCTCTCTAGCACACTTCAGACGGGCCTGGACATGTACTGGCTTAAGCAGGGGGACACGTCTGGCACTGCAGGATTTGAGTCCCTGGCGGCGTAGTGTGTTACTGATGGTAGGCTTTGTTACTTTGGTCCCAGCTCTCTGCAGGTCATTCACTAGGTCCCCCTGTGTGGTTCTGGGATTTTTGCTCACCGTTCTTGTGATCATTTTGACCCCACGGGGTGAGATCTTGTGTGGAGCCCCAGATCGAGGGAGATTATCAGTGGTCTTGTATGTCTTCCATTTCCTAATAATTGCTCCCACAGTTGATTTCTTCAAACCAAGCTGCTTACCTATTGCAGATTCAGTCTTCCCAGCCTGGTGCAGGTCTACAATTTTGTTTCTGGTGTCCTTTGACAGCTCTTTGGTCTTGGCCATAGTGGAGTTTGGAGTGTGACTGTTTGAGGTTGTGGACAGGTGTCTTTTATACTGATAACAAGTTCAAACAGGTGCCATTAATACAGGTAACGAGTGGAGGACAGAGGAGCCTCTTAAAGAAGAAGTTACAGGTCTGTGAGAGCCAGAAATCTTGCTTGTTTGTAGGTGACCAAATACTTATTTTCCACCATAATTTGCAAATAAATTCATTAAAAATCCTACAATGTGATTTTCTGGATTTTCTTTTCTCATTTTGTCTGTCATAGTTGAAGTGTACCTATGATGAAAATTACAGGCCTCTCTCATCTTTTTAAGTGGGAGAACTTGCACAATTGGTGGCTGACTAAATACTTTTTTGCCCCACTGTACATACACACTAATCTGGATTATCTCCTGAAGCCTTTTACCAGTTTATTACCCCTTAGCTGACAGTTCCAGCCTCCCCAGATATGGAAAACCTGGAGGGGGGCTCTCCCTGTCTCCTCTTATCTTCACAGAGTTATAGCTGGGTCGGTTCAAACATAGTTTAATAATCCACAGAGTTTTCTTTAAGCACACACACAAACATTCCTTTCTAACCCTTCTACATGCTACCTAACAAATAATCCCAATGGTTAAGTTTCTGGGTGGAATTATTTAATAATTTATCTTAACCCTTGATAAAATATTCTAACACTATATAAATTATTTATATTACCAAGAACAAAAGTTCAAATTGAATAAAAAATATATTTTATTTTTCTTATATTGTTTGTATTCTGAGAATGCTAGGATGCCTTCAAAAAGGTTATAGTGTGCCACTGCAGTTCTGTTTTTTGTCCTGTAGGGGGTGCTGAGAATCCATGTACTGGAGGCCCAGGATCTGGTTGCCATGGATAAGCTGATGGGGGGCCTGAAGAAGGGCAAGAGTGACCCGTACGTCAAGATCAACATCGGAGTGGTCAAGTTTAAGAGTCATGTGATCAAGGAGAACCTCAACCCCACCTGGAACGAGATGTTTGAGGTATGGAGGGACTTGTAGTTTATTCAATTAATCTCTGTCGGCTGTTGAACTGTGTGCCCATTTAGATGAGCGGTAAAAGGGATTGTGCTGTACTGAAGAAAGTAAAAGCAATGCGTGTTAGGACAGACTTTTGATCTTTTCTCATGTAAGAATATATCTGAGACATCTAGAAGTGTGTGCCTTTGCTAGCTTTCTGCCTTAATAACATGTAATAGTATTATTTATGTGTAGTTTTATTGTTATTGATCTTCCCTGACGTATGTGTGTTTCCCCAGACGGTGCTGACCCCCCAGGCTGGTCAGGAGGTCCAGGTAGAGCTGTATGATAAAGACATGGACAAGGATGACTTCCTGGGAAGGTGTGTTGTGACTGGCCCAACTATACACCATTTAATTAGTAACCTGCTATTGATAGTTAAGGACTATGTCCCCAAGGGCACCCTATTCCCTATATAGTGCACAACTTTTGACCAGAGTCCTATGGTCCCTAGTCAAAATTGGTGCACTAAATAGGGAATAGGGTGCTATTTGGGATGCACACAAGATAAGACTTACAGTTTCATGCACTTTGGTCTCATGGTGGATGAAATGGTTGAAATGTAGGACATCGTTCTACTTTTCTACTTTCACATATCAAATATATAAATGGTCAAAAGAATACAATGCCTTTTTGGAGAGTTGCCAAAGCATCTGTTTTATGTGTGTGTGTGTGTGTGTGTGTGTGTGCGCGTGTGCGTGTACGTGCACAGGTTTATGATGAGGCTGAGTGATGTCATCAGTTCCCAGTACACGGACCAGGTGAGTCAGTGTATTGAGATATTTACTTCTCTTTCTAGCCTGACTTCCATGTGAGGTCATTACTGTTGTCACAGCTTTGCTTTATTTTCCATCTTTATTTTATGGTGCCTCATTTGTTAACAGTCTATGGGTATATTTCTGTGTTCCAGTGGTACACTCTGAATGATGTGAAGTCAGGTCGTGTTCACCTGGTACTGGAGTGGGTACGAACAGTATCAGAACCAGACAGACTAGATCAGGTCAGTTCTATTTCTCCAGTTTCAGTTTCTTCTGTCTCCCCATCTCTCTCTTTCCCTGTTATTGTCTTTTCTTTCACTGAGTTTGATTTAACCCTCTCTTGCCTCCCCCTATTACTCTCTCTCATACAATCATCCTATGACATATTCATACTGTTTACATAATGAAGTCTTTCTGCATCCAGAATGCAATTGACTCAAATTACATAACTCATATGAGGCTTTTGTATTTGAATTTATTAGGGATCCCCCCCACCCCACTTAACAATTAAATAGCACAGCATTAGGTTGAAGATGTGTCATTTTAACTCCTGGCTCCCCATGCTCCAGGTGCTACAGCTGCAGTCTCTCCAGTCCTACCAGAACAAGGCTGTTCCCTCTGCTGCTCTGCTCTTCGTCTACATGGACAGAGCCCACTCACTGCCTGTGAGTCACCTTTCACTTTTCACCTCTGATGTTGTCATGTTACCATGATCTTTATAGCCTACTGTTGTCTGATGTTTGTGATAATGTTTGTTGTTTCCTTTGGTCATTTTAAGTCTGTGCACACTTGTTCTCTTGTGTTGTGTAGTTTATTTCATTGGTGAGATATGACCTCAGTGTTATAGATGCAATATGCAGAAATCGCTCTGGCAAATCCTGGTTGCTAAAATTAAAATAGTTAGACTAATTTCAGTTTATGTGACAAAACAAGCAATGTATAGTGTAGAGAATCATTGCACCATCTAAACTGCTGTGAAATACATTTTCAATAAGAAAAAAATATTGTATTTTCAGCTGTCTGAAGCTGGTGAATGAAACGTATGATCGGGAAGTATAGAAATAGTGCATCGAACAGATCTACTGCTTCTTAGACTTGCTTTCAATGAGAATGACATCTATAACTCAGATTTCTAAAAAGTTACATATTGCAGCTTTAATTGTCTTATGATCAAGATTTAATGGTATCGTATTATGTCACAGAGTTACCCATAGTGACATATCTCTGTGTGTTTGTAGATGAAGAAGAGTGGGAAGGAGCCAAAGGCTGGAGCTGAGCTTGTTCTGGGAGAGACAACATATAGAACCAAGGTGAGATTCTCATCTTACAAGATCATGCTTGTAATTTGTCTTAGATTGACCAAATAACATCTTTTTCCCTATCTCCTCGTTCTCTCTGAAGGTGTGTGATCGCACCAACTCCCCCCAGTGGGATGAGGCTTTCTACTTTCTGGTTCGTGATCCCAAAGAAGAGATGCTCATAGTGAAGGTGAGAGGTTGTTTATTTGTGATTGCAAGCACTTTGCCTCCTGTTTTATTACTGATTTAACACACAATACGATTTCTTTATTGTCCACCCATGTGGAAGTGTTGTTCAAGTCAGCACATCAGTGTTAATTTTGTCAACAATAACTATGACGAAAAACTACCTATTTTTCCTGACTAAAACTAAACTCAGCAAAAAAGAAACGTCCTCTCACTGTCAACTGTGTTTATTTTCAGGAAACTTAACATGTGTAAATATTGTATGAACATAACAAGATTCAACAACTGAGACAAACTGAACAAGTTCCACAGACATGTGACTAACAGAAATGGAATAAGGGGGGGTCAAAATCAAAAGTAACAGTCAGTATCTGGTGTGGCCACCAGCTGCATTAAATACTGCAGTGCATCTCCTCATGGACTGCACCAGATTTGCCAGTTCTTTCTGTGAGATGTTACCCCACTCTTCCACCAAGGCACCTGCAAGTTTCCGGACATTTCTGGGGATATTGGCCCTAGCCCTCACCCTCCGATCCAACAGGTCCCAGACGTGCTGAATGGGATTGAGATCCGGGCTCTTCGCTGGCCATGGGAGAACACTGACATTCCTGTCTTGCAGGAAATCACGCACAGAACGAGCAGTATGGCTGGTGGCATTGTCATGATGGAGGGTCATGTCAGGATGAGCCTGCAGGAAAGGTACCACATGAGGGAGGAGGATGTCTTCTCTGTAACGCACAGCGTTGAGATTGCCTGCAATGACAACAAGCTCAGTCCGATGATGCTGTTACACACCGCCCCAGACCATGACGGACCCTCCACCTGCAAATCGATTCCGCTCCAGAGTACAGGCCTCGGTGTAACGCTAAATCCTTCGACGATAAACGCGAATCCGACCATCACCCCTGGTGAGACAAAACCGCGACTTGACAGTGAAGAGCACTTTTTGCCAGTCCTGTCTGGTCCAGCGACGGTGGGTTTGTGCCCATAGGCAACGTTGTTGCCGGTGATGTCTGGAGAGGACCTGCCTTACAACAGGCCTACAAGCCCTCAGTCCAGCCTCTCTCAGACTCTCTCAGCCTATTGCAGACAGTCTGAGCACTGATGGAGGGATTGTGCGTTTTTGGTGTAACTCAGGCAGTTGTTGCCATCCTGTACCTGTCCCGCAGGTGTGATGTTCGGATGTACCAATCCTGTGCAGGTGTTGTTACACGTGATCTGCCACTGCGAGAACGATCAGCTGTCCGTCCTGTCTCCCTGTAGCGCTGTCTTAGGCGTCTCACAGTACGGACATTGCAATTCATTGCCCTGGCCACATCTGCAGTCCTCATGCGTCCTTGCAGCATGCCTAAGGCACGTTCACACAGATGAGCAGGGACCCTGGGCATCTTTCTTTTTGTGTTTTTCAGAGTCAGTAGAAAGGCCTCTTTTAGTGTCCTAAGTTTTCATAACTGTGACCTTAATTGCCTACCGTCTGTAAGCTGTTAGTGTCTTAACGACCGTTCCACAGGGGCATGCTCATTAATTGTTTATGGTTCATTGAACAAGCATGGGAAACAGTGTTTAAACCCTTTACAATGAAGATCTGTTAAGTAACTTGGATTTTTACGAATTATCTTTGAAAGACAGGGTCCTGAAAAAGTTTATGACGATAACAAGCCGAGATGCCATGGAAGACTATTACAAATTACTTTTCATTTTGGTTGACGATCAAAATTACACGTGAGACTGACATTTTATTTGACATGACATTCGGACCGCAACACGAGAGAGAGTAAGAGAGAAAGTAAACATTATGGTAGAGAAATAAACATTACATTCTCTGGCAACAGCTCAGGTGGACAATCCTGCTGTCAGCATGACAATTGCACGCTCCCTCAAAACTTGAGATCTGTGGCATTGTGTTGTGTGACAACTGCACATTTTAGAGTGGCCTTTTATTGTCCCCAGCACAAGGTGCACCTGTGTAATGATCATGCTATTTAATCAGCTTCTTGATATGCCACATCTGTCTGGTGGATGGATTATCTTGGCAAATTTGAGAGAAATAAGGTTTTTGTGTGTATGGGAAACTGTTGGGATCTTTTAATTCAGCTCATGAAATATAGGACCAACACTTTACATGTTGCGTTTGTATTTTTGTCCCGTATAGTTGAGGTTAGTTACAAGTCAAGTTTCCTTTCATTGGCAGAATTGACATCTTTCAGTTGCACGGTCCTATGGGAAAAATAATATTAGGAGTCAAATTTTTGTCTCATCATACCACATAATCTTTTGCCTTATCGCAGAGTCTTTCACGTGCCTTTTTGCAAACTGCAGGTGTGCGGTCATGTGCCTTTTTCTCAGGAGTGGTTTCCTTCTGGCCACACTCCCATAAAGCTCAGATTGGTGAAATGCTGTAGAGACTTGTCCTTCTGGCAGGTTCTCCCATCTCAGCCAAGGAATTATGTAGTTCTTTCAGAGTGGTCATTGGGTTCTTGGTCACCTCCCTGACCAAGGTTCTTCTTACCCGGTTATTCAGTTTGGTCAGACGGCCAGCTCTAGGCATAGGCAGAGTCTGGGTAGTTCCATATTTTTTCCATTACCCAATGATGGATGCACCTGAGCTCAATTTGGAGTGTCATTGCAAAGGCGTGTGAATACTTATGTAAATTAGATATTTCTGTATTTCATTTTCAAAAAATTTGCTGACATTTCTAAAAACATGAGGATAGTAGGCCTAGTTGAACAAGGCTATCTGAATGTGCACATGATGGAAGTTAGTGGTATCCTAAGTATTTATTCTGTGACTAAAATGGCTGTGTCTAAAACGAGACAAAAATGGTGCAGTTTTAGTTGACTGATAACTGAAACTAACAAAGGATGAAATGACAAAAATTTGAGCATATAATATCTGCCTAAATTAACACTGCAGCATATTACAGATTTTGAGAAACTAAAGTATGTCTATTGTCAATGGCCCATCTCTCTACATGCAGCTGTCCAGTGCTTGGGATCAGGCGATGGGTTCTCTGGTGGTACCAGTCAGAGAGCTGCTGTCACAACCAGATCTGGTCCTGGATCAGTGGCTGAGTCTGGATGGAGCCTCTCCTGACAGTCAGATTCTACTGAGGGCTGAACTCAAGGTTACACACAGACACACACTTCTATATCCTCAATTGTTTCTGTTGAAATGACTACTTACGAAATGTATCTTTCAACAGATTCTGGAATCTAAAATGGTGGACCTGATAGGTCATGGAATTCTTCCGTGTGCTGCAAGAAACTGTGGGCAGGTGAAGCTGTCTCTCTCCTATGCCTCAAAGAAGAAGAAACTGACCATCACAGTCCACGCCTGCAGGTTTGCGTCTGAGTGTCTGCATCATTCATATCTCCACCATGTCATATAGCAAGAGCCCAGAGTTTGTTAGGTGACATGATGGTCAGCAAAAACTACTGCCCCTTACATATAGCATAGCTTTAAAATCATTGCTAAAGAAGGGGTCCCTTCCTGTAATGATATCCCTATCATACATTTTCAAAAAAATCCTCATACTGTACCTCTTTCTCTTACCTTACCAATTGACAACACTTTTTAAGGCCATGGATCACATGTTATGTGTTTGTGTATAGGGATCTGGAGTCGTCCAGTAAAGACGGTCTAGACACCTACGTCTCCCTTATGCTGCTGCCAGACAAAAACAAGGCCACCAAGAGGAAGACAAGCATCAAGAAGAGAGACCTCAACCCAGAATATAACGAAAGGTGTGTGATATCAGCATTGGCATGTGTGTGTGTCAGATGTTTCCGTTAGGAAAATGTGGCGCCCGACAATCGTCTGGGAAGATTTTAATTTATTGGACATTTGAGAAATTGACCGGTCATCGATATGCATTGGGTGCATATCCCAGGGCATCCACTCTCGCAGCCAGCGCCATCAATAAACAAGGGATATTGGCCAAATGAGCCACATTTACATGTCCTTAAAAACAGCCTATAACAAATTGCCAAAATACAATTCCTTGTGTTTCGATGTGTAGCATATACAGTGGGGAGAACAAGTATTTGAGACACTGCCGATTTTCCTACTTACAAAGCATGTAGAGGTCTGTAATTTTTATCATAGGTACACTTCAACTGTGAGAGACGGAATCTAAAACAAAAATCCAGAAAATCACATTGTATGATTTTTAAGTAATTAATTTGCATTTTATTGCATGACATAAGTATTTGATCACCTACCAACCAGTAAGAATTCCGGCTCTCACAGACCTGTTAGTTTTTCTTTAAGAAGCCCTCCTGTTCTCCACTCATTACCTGTATTAACTGCACCTGTTTGAACTCGTTACCTGTATAAAAGACACCTGTCCACACACTCAATCAAACAGACACCAACCTCTCCACAATGGCCAAGACCAGAGAGCTGTGTAAGGACATCAGGGATAAAATTGTAGACCTGCACAAGGCTGGGATGGGCTACAGGACAATAGGCAAGCAGCTTGGTGAGAAGGCAACAACTGTTGGCGCAATTATTAGAAAATGGAAGAAGTTCAAGATGACGGTCAATCACCCTCGGTCTGGGGCTCCATGCAAGATCTCACCTCGTGGGGCATCAATGATCATGAGGAAGGTGAGGGATCAGCCCAGAACTACACGGCAGGACCTGGTCAATGACCTGAAGAGAGCTGGGACCACAGTCTCAAAGAAAACCATTAGTAACACACTACGCCGTCATGGATTAAAATCCTGCAGCGCACGCAAGGTCCCCCTGCTCAAGCCAGCGCATGTCCAGGCCCGTCTGAAGTTTGCCGATGACCATCTGGATGATCCAGAGGAGGAATGGGAGAAGGTCATGTGGTCTGATGAGACAAAAATAGAGCTTTTTGGTCTAAACTCCACTCGCTGTGTTTGGAGGAAGAAGAAGGATGAGTACAACCCCAAGAACACCATCCCAACCGTGAAGCATGGAGGTGGAAACATCATTCTTTGGGGATGCTTTTCTGCAAAGGGGACAGGACGACTGCACCGTATTGAGGGGAGGATGGATGGGGCCATGTATCGCGAGATCTTGGCCAACAACCTCCTTCCCTCAGTAAGAGCATTGAAGATGGGTCGTGGCTGGGTCTTCCAGCATGACAACGACCCGAAACACACAGCCAGGGCTAAGGAGTGGCTCCACTAAGGAGTGGCTCCATAAGAATCATATTAAGGTCCTGGAGTGACCTAGCCACATTTACATTTACATTTAAGTCATTTAGCAGACGCTCTTATCCAGAGCGACTTACAAATTAGCCAGTCTCCAGACCTGAACCAAATAGAACATCTTTGGAGGGAGCTGAAAGTCCGTATTGCCCAGCGACAGCCTCGAAACCTGAAGGATCTGGAGAAGGTTTGTATGGAGGAGTGGGCCAAAATCCCTGATGCAGTGTGTGCAAACCTGGTCAAGAACTACAGGAAACATATGATCTCTGTAATTGCAAACAAAGGCTTCTGTACCAAATATTAAGTTCTGCTTTTCTGATGTATCAAATACTTATGTCATGCAATAAAATGCAAATTAATTACTTAAAAATCATACAATGTGATTTCCAGGATTTTTGTTTTAGATTCCGTCTCTCACAGTTGAGGTGTACCTATGATAAAAATTACAGACCTCTACATGCTTTGTAAGTAGGAAAACCTGCAAAATCGGTAGTGTATCAAATACTTGTTCTCCCCACTGTACAAACTATATAGCCTATTGCTTTATTAGTTTTTACTTTCCTAAGACAATAATTGTCCACCTCACAGTTCAGCTGTACGATATAGAGATACATATGCCGGCGGCATGCTACGACACCGACATGCTTTTCTTATCCTTGTCCGATAGGCTACTGCGTCTGCTATACAGATATAGGCGTACAGAAAGACGCTAATTCGTAAATTTTCTATCAGAATATTTTTTATAAAGATAAGCATTATGTTGTTAGATTATAGGAGTAACACTGGTAGGCCTAAAACATTCTTCATCACCTCAAGATCAACTGTCGAAGTCAGTTGGAGCGCCAGTACACACTGCCTTCATATCATAGGTCTGCAGTATAACAGGCTAATAGCCACACCAAACCTTGACAAAAGTTTCTAAACTTTATTAGGGTAAAATAAATAGTAAGTCAAGCAATTGTTTACAGGGAAAATACAAGCAGGATATTATATTGCGGCAAACAACATTACAGTTGGAACTTAATTTGGTCAAAGAAAATGGCTCAACAGAATGAAGCAAAACACTTGCAAACTGGTTTAAACCTTCTAAAAAATGTTGAACCGTTTATATTGGAGCAATTACCAAGAAAGGCTAGTGCATAATGATATCTATTTTACAACAGGCCTATTAATAACCATCTTAAACTAAATATAGAGCACACAATTAAAAAGACAGATCAAACTTAATTTAGCCAATGAAAATGTCTCAACAGAATTTAACAAAACATGTTTTGTATATTTAAAGAACTGGTTTAGATAGTAAATAGGCCTACAAATTATTATAAAAAATGTAATTAAAAAAGTTTTAAAAATTGCATCCTACCTGCATAGTGAATTGCACAGTAGCCTGCATTTGGACACACCAACGTTCTTCTAATTTTTATCCACTACAACATGAAAACTTGTCCATACGGAGGACATTCCCCTTGTAGGCTTTTCACTGTAGGCATACTCTCTAACTTTTGTTTTACTTCAATGAAAAAGGCCTCCATCTTCGCAATCAACAGTAACCCAAGGCTTCTCTCTCGCTGTCTCCTCAGCAGCGGACATGTAAGGCAACGTGCAAGGAGTGAGAGAATAGTGCTGAGAACAGTGCCTTCAGAAAGTATTGTGTTACAGCCTGAGTTTAAAATTTATTAAATTGAGATACGTTATCACTGGCCTAAGAATAATACCCCATAATGTCAAAGTGGAATTATGTTTTTCAAAATTGTAGAAATTAATTAAAAATGAAAAGCTGAAATAAGTACTCAACCCCTTTGTTATAGCAAGCCTAAATAAGTTCAGGAGTAAACATGTGCTTAACAAGTCATAAGTTGCGTGGACTCAGTCTGTGTGAAATAATAGTGTTTAACATGATTTTTGAATGACTACCTCATCTCTGTACCCCACACATATAATTATCTGTAAGGTCCCTCTGTTGAGCAGTTATTTTCAAACAGAGATTCAACCACAAAGACCAGGGAGGTTTTCCAATGCCTTGCAAAGAAGGGCACCTATTGGTAGATTACAAAAAAAAACATTGAATATCCCTTTGAGCATTGTGAAGTTATTGATAACACTTTGGATGGTGTATCAATACACTCAGTCACTACAAGGATACCTGCATCCTTTCCATCCAACTCAGTTGCCGGAGAGGATGGAAACTGCTCAGGGATTTCACAATAAAGTCAATGGTGACTTTAAAATAGTTACAATGGCTGTGATAGGAAAAAACTGAGAATGGATAAACATTGTAGTTACTCCACAATACTAACCTAATTGACAGTGAAAAGAAGGAAGCCTGTACAGAATACAAATATTCAAAAACATGCATCCTGTTTGCAATAAGATACTAAAGTAGACTGCAAAAAACTTGGCAAAGAAATTAAGTTTATGTCCTGAATAAAAAGCGGTATGTTTGGGGCAAACACAACACATCACACTTTTCATATTTTCAATCATGGTGGTGGCTGGATCATGTTATGAGTGTGCTTGTCATCGGCAAGGACTAGGGATTTTTTTAATGATAAAACAAAACGGAATAGAGATAAGCACAGGCAAAATTCTAGAGGAAAACCTGGTTCACTCTGCTTTCCAACAGACACTGCGAGACAAATTCACCTTTCAGCAGTACAATAACCTAAAACAAGGCCAAATATACCCTGGAGTTGCTTACCAAGACAACATTGAATGTTCCTGAGTGGTCTAGTTACAGTTTTGACTTAAATTGTCTTGAAACTCTATGGCAAGACTTGAAAATGGCTGTCTAGCAATGATCAATAACCAACTTGATAGAGCTTAAAGAATTTTTTAAATAATAATGTGCAAAGCTCTTACACTTACCCTGAAAGATTCACAGCTGTATTTGCTGTGATTCTAACATGTATTGACTCAGGAGGTTGAATACTTATTTAATCAAGATATATTAGTGTTTTATTTTTCATAAATTCTAACATTTGTTTAAAAAAAAAATGTTTCTTCCACTTTGACATTAGTTTTTTGTGTAGATTTTTGACCCAAAAAATGACAATTAAATCAATTTTAATCTAACTTTGTAACACAACAGAATGCAGCCCGCTACAATTTTATTAATCGGCTTTTCATTCATTTTATCTTCCAAAAGCCGTCCATTACCAGCTAACGGAAACCCTGGTGTGTGTCTGTTAGTTATGATCCTCGTGGCTACTGGAAGTCCCCACAAGGATAGTAAACCAAGGAAGATTCTCTCTCGTGGGGACATTTCCCAGGTCCCCACGAGGACAAAGGCTATTTTAAGATTAGGGGTCATGTTTAGGGAAAATAGGATTTTGAATGCAAATCAATTTTAGGTCCCCACAATGATTGTGTGTGCACAACTCAACAGAGTCATTTGAACCTGTGGCGGCAGAATGTAACAGTATTTTCCTTCTGTCTCTCTGTTTAGGTTTGAGTTTGAGCTGTCTGTGGAGGAGGCCAGGCGCAGGCATCTGAGTGTGTCGGTGAAGAACAGCAAAGCCTCCTTCAGGAGCAGCGATCTCATTGGACAGGTCAGCCAGGATTTGGATTACTGCTTCTGCTATTATGGCTATACTATACTCATCATAAGGTACTATACTCCTCATACTGTACTATCAGCTGGGTAACTTCGGAGTGAACATCGGTGTCTGTACTTTTTACAAGCAATGCTCACCTTTCTCACCTGGTGCAAATGATGATTCATGCTTCTGTTCTACTCAAGCAATATCATAACAGTATTATGTAAATACCACTTGTTTAGAATGGTGTATACTAATACATATTAACACCAAACTGTCTTTTTCAGGTGCAGATAGAGCTGGCTCAGATTGACCTGGCCTCAGGGGTCACAGAATGGTGAGTAGTAGCCATAAAACAGAAAGTGAGTGACTAGTGCCTAGATTCAATCCGGAATGGGGAAGATCTGAAATAGAAATTGAAAGGCAATGTTCCCACATTTGTGGAGACTGCAGTCACGGTAAACACTGCAATTGTCGGCTCAATCAGAAATTACCTTTTAAATCTCAATCACGCAGATCTTCCGCACTCCGGATTGAATTTAGCCCTTATTAATTGATTGCACTCACAAAGGTCGGTTGACCGAAATTTGTACATTTGTACTGTTATTATGTTTGCATCTTCTCATTGGAGATCAACTATTTAATCCTCCTCTCCCCCAGGTTTGACTTGAAACAGGAAGCTGAATAGTGGATCTGTCTGCAGCTGTCATACCTGTTATACCACAGGGTTAAAGTTCACCTGTACAGCCTAACTCACGCCGATGCCTTCCCCCACCACTGCTGCAGCCTTCCCTGTCCGCCTGTTAATGTCTATCTCTAAATATCCACATATCAATATTATCACTAAAGACAGGGCTCAATAGGTCAGAACCTGGATTGAACCAGGAGAAAGTCTGTATTATATAGTTTAATCTGAAGTTTATACCTAGTATTAAGTTAAGTAATAGTTATGAAGGTCAAAATGTGTATATACTTATGAAAAGGTTGAAGGTTATACCTGCTTATGAAGGTTACTTTTGAAGTTTACATTAATAACTTGTTAGGGATATTTGAAGATCATGTACGTTAAAGGTTAATGTACTAATGAACGATAGCTACATGCATTTATCTTGCTAAAGTAATATATCAGTAAGGAAGGAGTTAATATTATCAAGGTAAAGAGACTCTTGCCTGATCCAGGAAGCGAACAGGGACCAGCATGCGTTGTCAGTATACGGTATCAGATTGGTATTATCAAATAACTTATCCATGTGAAATTCAGCCAATGATCAAAGTCACTCTGATAATACAGATTACAGATACTGACCAATGAGGTTCAAAAGTGTGTCATGGAGTGTTACCAGTTATTAATTTCTAACTAATACAAAAAAAGTATTTATCTGTTGGCATTTTTATTTTACTATTTCATTGTCATACAGTTGATGCATTCCATTCCATTTTTTGCTACATCATATATTTTTGTTTGCACTTAAGACATGTTACTTGCCCTTGTGTTACTATGCTGCTTTGTGTTTTACATTTGTTTTGATGTGTATCTTGTTTTTTTTACAGCAGTCAAATATTTCAATCTTTTTAACACATTACAATTGTGCATCTATTCATCCTTTCTAGCAGGGTTGTGCTCAATTCAGAATGGAAGGAATGCCTCAAATTCCAATCAAATTTGTGAATTTTAATTGAAGTAGTAAACAGGATATATTCTTTGGTATCCTGAAGTGTGATTTTCAGATTCAACTTATGTTTTATGAGTGAGTAGAATGTCTTTCAATTGCACTGAATTCAATTCAAATCTGAAAAAGAAAGATGATCATAAAATCAGTGTGCATCGTGGCAGTCAAATAAACAGTTCTCGTTGGTGGTAGGAAGAGTGGACCAAAGCGCAGCGTGGAAAGTGTTCATGATTCTTTTATTTAAAAAAAACACTCAAACAAAATAACAAACGTGAAAACGAACAGTTCTGTCAGGCAGAAACACTAAACAGAAAACAAGATCCCACGAAACCCAAAAGGAAAATGACAACTTATGTATGATCCCCAATCAGAGACAACGATAGACAGCTTCCTCTGATTGGGAAACACACACGGCAAAAAACAAAGAAATAGAAAACATAGACTTTCCCACCGAGTCACACCCTGACCTAACCAAACATAGAAAATAATAAGGAACTCTAAGGTCAGGGCGTGACAGTACCCCCCCCCCCCCCCCACCCCCCCAAAGGTGCGGACTCCGGACGCAAACCTGAACCTATAGGGGAGGGTCCGGGTGGGCATCTACTCTCGGTGGAGAGTCCCCCGTAGTTCGTCGCTGCAGGCCCCGGCCTGGGGACCGTCGCTGCGGACTGGGGAGCGTCGCTGCAGGCTCCGGACTGGGGAGCGTCGCTGCAGGCCCCGGCCTGGGGACCGTCGCTCGAGGCTCCGGACTGGGGACCGTCGCTGCAGGCTCCGGACTGGGGAGCGTCGCTGGAGGCTCCGGACTGGGGAGCGTCGCTGCAGGCTCCGGACTGGGGAGCGTCGCTGCAGGCTCCGGACTGGGGAGCGTCGCTGCAGGCTCCGGACTGGGGAGCGTCGCTGCAGGCTCCGGACTGCGGAGCGTCGCTGCAGGCTCCGGACTGGGGACCGTCGCTGCAGGCTCCGGACTGGGGACCGTCGCTGGAGGCTCCGGACTGGGGACCGTCGCTGGAGGCTCCGTGCCATGGATCACCGCTACAGGCTTCAGGCCATGGATCATCACTGGAGGCTTCGTGCCATGGATGCTCCGGAACATGGATCATCACTGGAGGCTCCGGAACATGGATCATCACTGGAGGCTTCGTGCCATGGATTATCACTGGAGGCTCCGGGCCATGGATTATCACTACAGGCTCCGGGCCATGGATCATCACTGGAGGCTCCGGGCCATGGATCATCACTGGAGGCTTCGTGCCATGGATCATCACTGGAGGCGTCGTACGTGGAGCCGGAACAGGTCTCACCGGACTGAGGAGACGTACTGGAAGCCTGGTACGTGGAGCTGCCACAACGCGTCCTGGCTGGATACCCACTTTAGCTCGGTGAGTGTGGAGAGCTGGCATAGGACGCACTGGGCTAAGAAGGCGCACTGGAGGCTTAGTGCGTATACCCGGCGCAGGATATACTGGGCTGTGGAGGCGCACTGGAGGTCTGGAGCGTAGAGCTGGCACAATGCGTCCTGGCTGAATACCCCCTGTAGCACGGCAAGTGCGGGGAGCTGGCACAGGCCGGACTGGGTTGTGCTGGCGAACTGGGGGTACCGTGCGTAGAGCTGACGCAGGATATCCTGGGCCGAAGAGACGCACCGGAGACCAGGAGCGCTGAGCTGGCACAATCTGTCCTGGCTGAATGCCCACTCTAGCACGGCAACTGCGGGGAGCTTGCACCGAGCACACGGTGCGCAGAACCGGAAAACGTGGCACTTGAACCATGACCAACTCCTCATTGTATTTACAGGGAGTTGGTTCTCGTTCACCCTTTAGTTCCGTTCGCTCCGCTCGCCAACCCGTGTCCCCCCCCCCCCCCCCAAAATGTTTTTGAGGCTGCCTCTCTTGCTTCCGTCCTTGCCGTCACTCCTGGTATCGCCGCCGTTCCTCCCTCGCTGCTTCCGCCTGTTTCCACGGCAGGCTCTCATGCCCAGCCATTACCTCTTCCCATGTCCATGATGTCCTCCACTCCGGGGCACGCTGCTTGGTCCGTTGGTGGTGGGATCTTCTGTTATGGCTCTCATTGGTGGTAGGAAGAGTGGACCAAAGCGCAACGTGGAAAGTGTTCATGATTCTTTTATTTTTTTAAAAACACTCAAACAAAATAACAAACGTGAAAACAAAAGCGCACAGTTCTATCAGGCAGAAACACTAAACAGAAAACAAGATCCCACGAAACCCAAAAGGAAAATGACAACATGTATGATCCCCAATCAGAGACAACGATAGACAGCTGCCTCTGATTGGGAAACACACACGGCAAAAAACAAAGAAATAGAAAACATAGACTTTCCCACCCGAGTCACACCCTGACCTAACCAAACATAGAAAATAATAAGAAACTCTAAGGTCCTATGACAATATTATTGCATTTAAATTATCTGTTTACAGGTCCACAACATTTCCCAACTGTTTTTTTTTCTTCAGTAAATGTCAAATACAGCAGTTTTAAACATTCTGCCAACACCTCCAAGTACATTAGATCAAGTTTGCCATTGCTTTTTACTATAGAATCTGCCTTAACCTAATTCCAATAGGCCTACTTCCAAAGAATACAGCAAATAAGGGCATTATTGTCACAGTACCATCAGGAAGTATTCACACACATCTTGATGTTGTCCACATTTTGTTGTGTTACAGCCTGAATGTAAAATGTGTGTCCCTCATCAATCTACTAGAGGATTGGGGTGGCAGGTAGCCTAGTGGTTAGCGTTGGGCAGTAACCGAAAGGTTGCTGGATCGAATCCCTGAGCTGACAAGGTAAAAATCTGTCGTTCTACCCCTGAACAAGGCAGTTAACCCACTGTTCCCAGGTAGGCCGTCATTGTAAATAAGAATTTGTTCTAACTGACTTGCCTGGTTAAAAAAATAAAAAAAATATACAATAAACAATCACAATGTGAGAGTTCTGCTTTAATTCTATCGTAAAACCAAACTTTCCAACTTTCTCTTCTCTTTCGGCTTCACCCTTATGAAATGTCCAAAATGTAAAAGTACCATGTACTTCGCAAAATTTATAACATATGTCAGTCAATCCATAAGAATGAAAAACATTTCGGTGGGCACCACTCTATCGCCATTATCTCTCCGCTATTATTGAGAATTTCTTTAATTTAGGTAACTCTATGATACAGTAATTTGAGTACGACTCCATTCTCAATACGTTATTCCAGCAGATCATTTAGGCAACAGACACCGTCTTGCACCGAAATTCGTTTCGCTATTATTTTGAATGAATTAGTCTCTCAATTTAACCTAAACAATCTATTAAAAAGTTCAACTTATCCCTTAAACAAACATTAACGACCGTATAATTTCAGGCAAAACATACCAATAGTTTTATTACAATCCGAAACCCATCATAAACTGGGAAACGAACCAGGGTCTCCCGTGTGACGAGCGAGAGTTCTACCACTGGACCAACAAAGCTATTGAAGTAAGAAAAACTCCTCGCCAATAACCCTATTTATAATTGTCTGTAGTCGTAAAATCAGGCACATCCTACCGAGACAATTCCCAGAACATTGCCCTAATTTTAAGGTCCAAGCGTTTCTCCAACGATGATTCTCATTAATCTCGCTCTCGTCCCTGCCTCTCTCTTTCTCTCCCGATTGTCGCGCCTGTCCTTCCCCCTGTGTTTGCAATTTCGGTGGTTGTCTCCTATTCGGTCACAGTGTTTACAGGGAGCCTTACACTCCCGGGCGACACGCCCTGTCTCATCGCAATTCAAACATTTTCTATCGTCTGATCCTGTCCGTTTTTTTTCTTCTTCTTCTCTCTTAGGTCCCTTCCCCTTAAAGCCTCCTTCGTGCTTGTTTACAATTACCCCGATAGTTACTGTCAGATGCTCTGACCCAACCTCTTCTCTCTTTTTACAGTCTCAGTGATTATGGCCTACTTTATTGCAGTGTTTACACGGTGCCTTACAATCTCTAGCCAAATGACCCGGTTTGTGACAGTTAAAGCATTTTTCTCCCCCTTTCTTTTGACTGTCTCTATGCACTTTTCTCAACTTTATCCCTTTCTCTACCTCTATCCACTTTCTCAATAAGGTTGCTAAATCCTGTCCTCCTTCCCCAGCCCGTGGGTTCGGTAAGGCAATTAGGGGATATTGACTGACCTCTTCTCCTTCCTCGGCCTCTGCCCACTCTGACTCTACCCCCCTTCTCCCTGGGCTTTGATTATGTGACTTCAGCCTTCTGAGGGATAAAGCCTGGTCTCTACCCCTTTTCTCCTCTTCCTGTCGCTTGTTTACTCTGCGTCTCCTTTATGACTGTCTCTAAAGTAACTGGCCCTATCCTTTCCTCTTCCTCTTCTATCCCTCCCTCGGCTCCAGCAGGCTCCACATATGGGGGTGGTGGTTGTGGTACGGGGAGCACTGGCTGCCGTCTCCTTACCACCACTATTTCATCATCAGGATTCTCTCTCCACGCCTGGTTGGCCAGAGGGGGATACAATTTAGGTTTATGGGGAGCCTCCTGAGGAGCCGTGGGAATACTTGTTATCTGTTCCTGGCAACCTACATCTTCTTTCTTTGTTATTTCCTTTTTCTTTTCTCCCTCTGATCTATTCCTCGGTTCGGCTAACCACACCCTTGCCGTGTCTAACCCCTATGCTTGCTGTTTATCTACTTTGTCCTCACATGCCTTTTTTATTTGTCTTATCATTAGTCCCGACTTCTCTACCTCCAACCTTCCATCAAATTCATACTTCTTTCTCCATTTTAGACCGAAATCAATATTTATTTTTATCTTTTATCCATATAGCGCTCATCTCCTGTTAAATCCGGAACCTCCTTTGAGGATTTACTGCCCATTGTTAGTAAACACTTGTCTCTATGTATCTCACACTTGATGTGTATGTCACTACTCCCTGTGTGTGTGCTCACCTTCTATGCTCACAATCTATGTGTATTTTTTTAACCTATGTGTATCTATATTAAGTCTCTATGATCTATGTGTGTGCTTTCTACCGTTATCCAATTACTATAGTTATGTTCTATGGTATATTCTCACACTCTATGTGTTATCTCGATGTGTGTTTCTCCTTTCTGGAATCTTTATCTATAGAGGTGCATTTATTGGACATTAAATCTTACCCGCACGACTATAAGCTATTTCCCAGGTGTCGTAAAGTCCCAGTTAACAACCTATTCTCTGTTGTGTGAGAGGACTTTTAAAGTTAATATCTCGTATCTTACTCCGCTATATTAGGCTTCCCTCTCCTCCTTTTTGGACTTTATTTCAGTATTGTCTTTTGAATTGGTTGGGTTATCTTGTTTGCATAGAAATACCGTCCATTTCACAAAAACAAAACCCAGTTTATATCCTCGCTGTATATCAACCAGTTTCATGAGGACTTTATTTAGGTATGTCTTTTGAATTGGATCTATGGCTAATTTACTACATGTTAATTACCCATTTAAGTTATCCTATTTGCACAAAATCACCGTCCTATCTCACAGCACCTATTTAAATCCCTGCGTTAACAAACCTCGCAGGCCGTCACAAAGTCGGCCAGATCTATTTTTCTTCTCATATTTTTACTAGTCCCAGACTACTTCCCATATTCCTCTAATAGTCCCAGACTACTTCCCATATTCCTCTAATAGTCCCAGACTACTTCCCATATTCCTCTAATAGTCCCAGACTACTTCCCATATTCCTCTAATAGTCCCAGACTACTTCCCATATATTTTTACTAGTCCCAGACTACTTCCCATATTCCTCTAATAGTCCCAGACTACTTCCCATATTCCTCTAATAGTCCCAGACTATTTTCCATATATTTTGAATAGTCCCAGACTACTTCCCATATATTTTTACTAGTCCCAGACTACTTCCCATATTCCTCTAATAGTCCCAGACTACTTCCCATATTCCTCTAATAGTCCCAGACTACTTCCCATATTCCTCTAATAGTCCCAGACTACTTCCCATATTCCTCTAATAGTCCCAGACTACTTCCCATATATTTTTACTAGTCCCAGACTACTTCCCATATTCCTCTAATAGTCCCAGACTACTTCCCATATTCCTCTAATAGTCCCAGACTATTTTCCATATATTTTGAATAGTCCCAGACTACTTCCCATATATTTTTACTAGTCCCAGACTACTTCCCATATTCCTCTAATAGTCCCAGACTATTTCCCATATATTTTTACTAGTCCCAGACTACTTCCCATATTCCTCTAATAGTCCCAGACTACTTCCCATATTCCTCTAATAGTCCCAGACTACTTCCCATATTCCTCTAATAGTCCCAGACTATTTCCATACGGGGTAGTTTCTTTTGGTAATGGCCTCAACTACCTTGAGTCATTGCGGACCCAATTTCGTTCAATACTCAGCCCCCCGTTTTATATTTATCTAGATACTTTGTTACTTTTGAACTTTCTCCATATAAACTTCTAAAAACGGTATACTGAATATGAATCCTCATGGACTTTAGTAATTATCACCTTACCTACACAAGATTTATAACAATGTATACGTCTAATGCAAGTTTATATCCTACCCCCAAAATCTTGGATATTTTGGATATTTTAGCGTCTAACACCCAGAACACATTAAAATCCTTTACTCATCTCCGGTTAATTCCTGCATGCCCTTAAAATCCTTTACCTCATTTAAAGCAATCATACAGATATTATCCTCTATATCCGTGAATAAAGAGCACTGACCTTATTTTTTGCCGCTGAGGTTTCAATGTTGGTTGGATCTCGTCACCGTTTCTGTCGCATACCAGTTCGCCACCGGCAGGTAAAGAACCCTCAGAAAGGGGCCAGGTCTTTAATCTACGGATATTTAATCCGCCCGTGTACGGTTTCGGTGTCTCTCTGGACCGACAGAAGCAGGTATTGAGATCCGGCTCAAAGGACCAAGCTGTCACGAGAATTTTAAGTCCCAATGATAATAACTATCAATCAATAGCTTTGACCAATCCCCGAGGTTTGTAAGACCATGGGTATAATAATAATAATTAGGCAAAGACTCAGCTCATGCAAAAGGTTAGTACAGTTTATTCACGAGAACGTTCTAATGTCAAGAATACAAAGACATCCATTTTATAGCTGCGCACATACTTCCACACAAACAGTAGATATCCTACGCACATACATACACACAAACAGTATGTGAGTTTTATCCTTCATGGTTCTCACCACTGTGTATCCCTACCCAGCCGACAGTTCCATTCCCCCCGAGATTAGAGAAACCTTGACAAGTCCTCCCTGTCCTCATAAGTGTTCTCAGTTCCTGCCAGGTGGGTTCAAACACAGTCTAACTGTTCTCGGTATCTTTCTTCAGCCCCCCCCATACAAGTTCAAATCCTGAGCTACGCCTTGCTCAGACAGTCTGTGTTTTTTCACTACACAGATACAGTGTTTAACCTAATTCTGACTAAAACTACACACATCAGATTATAATTTTATGATTCTAATCAATTTCATACAGTTATAAGGTTTCAGAGTGGAATTATTTAATCATTATCTTTCACCCATATAAATTATTTTATCATAATGACAAAGCAAAAACAGGTTTAGATATTTTTGCAAATGTGTTAAAAATTAAAAACTGATATCAAATTTTTGTGCCTTTGGAAAGTATTCAGACCCCATGACTTTTTCCACATTTTGTTGCGTTACAGCCTTATTCTAAAATTGGTTAAATGTTTATTTTCACTCTTCAATATACACACAATACCCCATATCTGAAATAATCACATTTACATAAGTATTCAGACCCTTTACTCAGTACTTTGTTGAATCATCTTTGGCAGCCTAGAGTTTTTTAGGTTTTCAATGCAAGTTTGGCACACCTGTATTTGGGGAGTTTCTCAGATTTTTCTCTGTAGATCCTCTCAAGCTATGTCAGGTTGGATGGGGAGCATTGCTGTACAGCTAATTTCGGGTCTCTCCAGAGATGGTTGATCGAGTTTAAGCCCAAGCTCTGGCTGGGCCACTCAAGGATATTCAGAGGCTTGTCCCGAAGCCATTCCTGTGTGGTGGTGGCTTTGTGCTTAGGGTCGTTGTCCTGTTGGAAGATGAACCGTCACCCCAATCTGAGGTCCTGAGCACTCTGGAGCAGGTTTTCATCAAGGACCTCTATGTACTTTGCTCCGGACTGGTCTGCAAATCCCTGCCGCTGAAAAACATCCCCAGAGCATGATGCTACCACCACCATGCTTCACTGTAGGGATGGTGCCAGGTTTTTTCAAGACGTGACGCTTGGCATTCAGGCCAAAGAGTTCGTTCCATCTTGGTTTCATCAGACCAGAGAATCTTGTTTCTTATGTTCTGAGAGTCTTTAGGTGCCTTTTGGCAAACTCCAAGCAGACTGTCATGTGCCTTTTACTGAGGAGTGGCTTCTGTCTGGCCACTCTACCATAAAGGCTTGATTGGTGGAGTGCTACAGAGATGTCCTTCTGGAAGGTTCTCCCATCTCCGCAGAGGAACTCTAGAGCTCTGAGCTCTGTCAGATTGACCATCAGGTTCTTGGTCACCTCCCTGAGCAAGGCCCTTCTCCCCCGATTGCTCAGTTTGATCGGTCGGCTAGCTCTAGGAAGAGTCTTGGTGGTTTCAAACTTCTTCCATTTAAGAATGATGGAGGCCACTGTGTTCTTGGGGACCTTCAATGCTGCCTTAATATGGTATTTTACCAAATAGGGCTATCTTCTGTATACCAACCCTACCTTGTCACAACACAACTGATTGGCTCAAACGAATTAAGGAAAGAAATTCCACAAATTAACTTTTAACAAGGCACACCTGTTAATTGAAATGCATTCCAGGTGACTACAGTACCTCATGAAGCTGGTTGAGAGAATTCTTAAGAGTGTGCAAAGCTGTCATCAAGGCAAAGGGTGGCTACTTTGAAGAATCTAAAATATATTTTGATTTGTTTAACACTTTTTTGTTTACTACATGATTCCATATGTGTTATTCCGTAGTGTTGATGTCTTCACTATTATTCTACAATGTAGAAAATAGTAAAAATAAAGATAAACCCTTGAATGAGTAGGTGTGTCCAAACTTTTGATTGGTACTGTATATAGTTGTGTGTGTGTGTGTGTGTGTGTGTGTGTGTGTGTGTGTGTGTGTGTGTGTGTGTGTGTGTGTGTGTGTGTGTGTGTGTGTGTGTGTGTGTGTGTGTGTGTGTGTGTGTGTGTGTGGATGAGTGTATATCTGTGTGGGTGTTTTATGTAACCAAAAGTAACATATCATACTCATTTGAGTGTCCCGGATTTAATTGTACTATGTTACATCTAGTTGAGACCAGGCTTCAGGGTGGCATGCCGAATTTCTTCAGCCCCTTGATCACATCTACAGCGGCATTGCGCAAAATGGTACGCAGTATTATCTGGATGTGTGCAACAAACATTCAACATTCACCTTCTGCTACCATTTCTGTCAAGCCGTCTAGCATACAATTTAATGCATACATTCGATAAATCCCAAAAGTTTGCACCACACAGAACGCACTGCAACTGCAACGCAACACTGCAAACACAGCGTTCCATTGGACATTAATGTACACTACATGGCCAAAAGTAGGTAGACACCCTTTCAGATGAGTGGATTTGGCTATTTCAGCCAAACCTGTTGCTGACAGGTGTATAAAATCAGGCACACAGCCATGCAATATCCGTAGGAAACATTGGCAGTAGAATTGCCCATACTTAAGAGCTCAGTGACTTTCAACGTGGCACTGTCATAGGATGCCACCTTTCCAACAAGTCAGTTCGTCAAATTTCTGCCCAGCTAGGCTGCCCCGCTCAACTGTAAGTGCTGTTATTGTGAAGTGGAAATGTCTAGGAGCAACAACGGCTCAGCCGCAAAGTGGTACAGTAGGGCACACAAGCTTACAGAATGGGACCACCAAGTGCTGAAGCGTGTAAAAATAGTCTGTCCTCAATTGCAACACTCACAACCGAGTTCCAACCTGCCTCTGGAAGCAACGTCAGCACAATTTTTAAATGGTTTATTTATTTAACCTTTATTTAACTAGGCAAGTCAGTTAAGAACAAATTCTTATTTACAATGACGGCCTACCCTATAAACACGCAATGGCGCTGTAGATGTGATCGAGGCATTAGGAAGTAGAGACGCTGTTGCGCCCTCTTGACAAGAGTGGTGGTGTGTTGCTCCATGTCAAGTCCTCAGTGATGTGGACACAAAGGAACTTAAAACTGTTGACTCTCTACTGCAGTCCTGTTGATATGGATCGGGGCATGAACTCAATAATCGACTCCTTTGTTTTCAATAATCAACAACCCGGAGAGGTTGTCCTGACACCACAATGCCAGTTCACTTCACCTCCTCCCTATAGGCTGACTCGTCATTGTTGGTTATCAGGCCTGCAAACGTGGTGTCGTCAGCAAACTTGATGATGGAGTTGGGGATCTGCAAAGCCAAACAGTAGTGGGTGAACAGGAAGTACAACAGAGGGCTGAAGACACAGGACTTGATCAATGTTCCCTCTAAGCTGCGTCCCGCCCCCGAGACTGGTGCGCAGCTCCCAGGGACTGCCACACAGAAATATCTGCCCACTGAGAGAAGCATGAGATTGTACTTCATTCAACTTTCTAGAGCGGTGGTCACCAACCAGTTGATCGCAAGGCATTCCTAGTCGATTGCCAAACATTTCCATAAAAACTTCAAAGATAAAGCCTTGTGTTCCTATTGTTATTTGTCTTAGGCTGTTGGCAGTAGGTGCACCCGATTCAGCTGCCGGGTAGGCAAACTGTTGCCATTTTGGACCATTACATGTGTCTGAAGGTCCAAAATGTGCCTTCCCGGTGCCCCCAGAGAGCAAATGAAGTGCACTATAGGCTTACTGCTGGCCAATTGGATGGCTCAGATAACCATGTCTGCAGTAATGTAGCAGGCATAAAAGAAAGCTATATCAAAGTAGATATTGTGAAAAACCATGACTAGAGAAAAGCTGTCAACAAATACAGCAAAGAGATGCTGTTTTTATGAGTGAGTTCATGTTTAAGTTCTTACTCAGCACTGTCAACAATTTGTATTCAAGACTTTTATAAGCCATAAAATGCACTTTCTTCCTATTTCCACTCAGTGCTACAACAAGCACTGCAGCAGTAATGAATGAGTAGGAAAGTGTATCTATAGGCATTGTTATTATTAGCGGCTTGGATCTTTTTTATTATCAAGGAATATTTCACTTTCTCTGTTCATAGGAGTAACAACATGAATTTGTCCATGAGGTAAAAATAATGCGGTGCGACTTGATTTTTTTAATGGCCAGAACAACAATGCATTGGCAGGGCAATTCAAGCAAAGCCAACATGCGGTGATAATGTATTGGGCCTATAGCTTACTGCACAAACCTCATTGCTACAGTACTGTTTTTGATTGGTTAATGTTGCATAGGCTTATATTTTTTTAAGTCATGTTAAAAAAAAAGAGCTGTAGCGCTCGGCTTTCATTTTGACTCAAAGGGATCTTGACAAAAGGTTGGTGACCACTGTTCTAGAGTTTTCCCTGTTAACACTATCAGTGTTTCCCTTTACTGTGGCAATTGTGATCGAATCATTGCAATATTAGCAACCTTCAATAGAACATACCGAAACAAAACGAACTATGCAAGAGATATTGTTGTAGGCAGAACGCATTAGAGTAGGATTCTATTGCATTGACATGCACTACTCAGCCCGTACTCTACACAGACTGGTGTGGCATAAACAATCAGAGCTGCACTATCACTATATGCCAATAGATCATTGCCATATATGGCTCTGAGCCATTTACTTTGAACTGGACTGTGTTAACAGCATGAGTGGTCATGAGTATATGCGCTTGTTTTGAGATCAAAGCGAGAGCTGCATGTAGCCACGTGTGCCCATTTTGTTCATATCCTTTGCTAGTTAGTGAGGTATTAGCCCAGTCATAGATAATTTGTAGTCAGAAATGGGGGAGTGACTGCTTCCTACAAGAGAACAAAACGTGTGCATTTCTAGCCATCTTTGAAAAGTGACTAAAAAGCTTTTTTTGAAGCTAGGGGGCAGAATTTTTATGTTTGGAAAAATAACGTTCCCAATGTAAGCTGCCTATTTCTCAGGTCCAGATACTAGAATATGCATATAATTGACAGAGTAGGATAGAAAACACTCTAAAGTTTCCAAAACTGTCAAAATATTGTCTGTGAGTATAACAGAACTTATTTTGAAAAATCACTGTTCCAGTGCCTGCCTTTCATCCATTTAAAGGGATATCAACCAGATTCCTTTTCCTATGGCTTCCACAGGTTGTGAACAGGCTTTAGACATAGTTTCAAGCTTTTATTCTGAAAAATGAGCGAGATTTATCAAATCGCGTCAGTGGATAGCTGAATGTCCTTCCATTAGTTCATGCGCGCGACACTGATAGCTCGACATTTTCTTTCTCTACTGTATTGAATAGTTTACAGTCCGGTTGAAATATTATTGATTATTTATGTTAAAAACAACCTGAGGATTGATTATTAAAAACGTTTGACATGTTTCTACGAACTTTACGGAAACTATTTGGAATTTTCGTCTGCCCTTCATAACTTGCCTAAGGCTGTGGAATACTGAACATAACGCGCCAAACAAATTGAGTTTTTTATATAAAAATAATCTTTATCGAACAAAGGGAACATTTATTGTGTAACTGGGAGTCTCGTGAGTGCAAACATCCAAAGATCAAAGGTAAGCGATTCATTTTATTGCTTTTCTGACTTTCGTGACCAATCTACATTGCGGCTAGGTGTTTGTAATGTGTTGTCTAGTGATCGATAAACTCACACAAACGCTTGGATTGCTTTCGCTGTAAAGCATATTTTCAAAACCTGACACGACAGGTGGATTAACAACAAGCTAAGCTGTGTTTTGCTATATTGCACTTGTGATTTCATGAATATGAATATTTGTAGCAATTTATTTTGAATTTGGCGCTCTGCAATTCAGTGGTTGTTGATGAAAATGATCCCGCTAAAGGGATCCGTGCGTCAAGAAGTTAAAAGGGGCAGTGTTGTATTTTGAGACAGGCTTGAATAAGCCAAGTAGCCAATAGGCAGAAGGTAACATAATTAATCAGATTTTCTGTAATAATGATGCATTTTATTTTGTAAAGTGGTTTATTGCATCAAACAACATTTTCAGTCACTTCCTTGTCTGAAGGACGAGTGGATAAACAGGTTAATGTCAAGCCCTGCATGTTTTTTCAAAAGTCTCATGGAATGTAGGCCTACATTGAACACCGCACATTGGCTGCTACTGTAGGCTGAATGATAGCTGTTCTATGTCCATGTTAAAATGTTATGAGACCCATTTTCTCCATTGTTTTTATGGTAGGCCACCCTGGTATGCCTACATTGTGATCAAATAGCCACAGTAGCCTACATGGCCACTGTTAAAACTATAACTTAAGGTGGGTACAGCCTCAGTGTTCACAGTAAATGCATGCTGGAAGTTGCACAGAATTTTCACAACATTCCAGTTTGCAGCAGACCTGAAATTTGCTCAGTGCCATTTTCTTTTTGTAGGGAACATTGGATGTGACGTCTCCTTCCATTTAACCATGGCATTCGACCAGTGGCCGTAAGTTTAATATTCACATTGGAAACTACCAGGAAGTGTAAGTGTGCATTTGCTATGGTCTTTATGTCCATCATAAAAATTTACACTTTTCAGATTCTGCACGTTCTAGACTGGATTTAAGCCCGTCCACTGATATGTCCTCAGCACTCATGGTGGTTTCCACGGTACAAGGAAGGGTGTTTTCACCACCAGCTAAGGCATGAACCATCCCTAGGAAAAACAAACAAATCACAGAGTAACACGTCATACTGTACTTTTGAGGCACATGAACAACAAGACATTGAGAATGCAGGTTGACGGTTGACGGTAACTCACAGTAGCCAAGGGAGAAAATCTGATTCTGAAACGGTCTATGAACCTGTTGTCAATATGAAATGGCTAGCTAGTTAGCAGTGTGCACTAGTAGTGTTCAGTTAGTAACTTCGCTTGCTCTGAGACCTATAAAAAGCCACAGCTTTTGTGGAGCGATAGGTAAAGAGGTTTCATGGGTAGGGCGGTGGAGGTAATGAAATTTTGTCAGCCAGTTATTGTCATGCAAAAGATTGCTAATTGTTATGCAAAAGACCGTTAATTAACATAAACATGTTCAGCATCTCTAGGCTGCTGATATGTCTTTGGAACGTCTGCATTGTAAAAGGTATTATTTATTTTAGGCAGATGTAAAGAAACAATATGATACACTGCTCAAAAAAATAAAGGGAACACTTAAACAACACAATGTAACTCCAAGTCAATCACACTTCTGTGAAATCAAACTGTCTACTTAGGAAGCAACACTGATTGACAATAAATTTCACATGCTGTTGTGCAAATGGAATAGACAAAAGGTGGAAATTATAGGCAATTAGCAAGACACCCCCAATAAAGGAGTGGTTCTGCAGGTGGTGACGACAGACCACTTCTCAGTTCCTATGCTTCCTGGCTGATGTTTTGGTCACTTTTGAATGCTGGCGGTGCTTTCACTCTAGTGGTAGCATCAGACGGAGTCTACAACCCACACAAGTGGCTCAGGTAGTGCAGCTCATCCAGGATGGCACATCAATGCGAGCTGTGGCAAGAAGGTTTGCTGTGTCTGTCAGCGTAGTGTCCAGAGCATGGAGGCGCTACCAGGAGACAGGCCAGTACATCAGGAGACGTGGAGGAGGCCGTAGGAGGGCAACAACCCAGCAGCAGGACTGCTACCTCCGCCTTTGTGCAAGGAGGAGCACTGCCAGAGCCCTGCAAAATGACCTCCAGCAGGCCACAAATGTGCATTATTCCTCCACCAAACTTTACAGTTGTCACTATGCATTGGGGTAGGTAGCGTTCTTCTAAGGCATCCGCCAAACCCAGATTCATCTGTCGGACTGCCAGATGGTGAAGTGCAATTCATCACTCCAGGAAACGCGTTTCCACTGCTCCAGAGTCCAATGGCGGCGAGCTTTACACCAGTCCAGCCGACACTTGAAATTGTGCATGGTGATCTTCGGCTTTTGTGCGGCTGCTCGGCCATGGAAACCCATTTCATGATGCTCCCCACGAACAGGTCTTGTGCTGATGTTGCTTCCAGTGGCAGTTTGGAACTTACGCACTACAGCACTCCCATTCTGTGAGCTTTTGTGACCTACCACTTCGCGGCTGAGCCGTTGTTGCTCCTAGACACTTCCCAATAACAGCACTTATAGCTGACCGGGGCAGCTCTAGCAAGGCAGAAATTTGACAAACTGACTTGTTGGAAAGGTGCCATTCTATGACGGTACCACGTTGAAAGTCACTTAGCTCTTCAGTTTATTTTATTTTTTACCGATTTTTTACTAGGTAAGTTGACTGAGAACACATTCTCATTTACAGCAAAGACCTGGGAAATAGTTACAGGGGAGAGGAGGGGGATGAACGAGCCAATTGTAAGCTGGGTATGATTAGGTGACAGTGATGGTATGAGGGACAGCTTGGGAATTTAGCCAGGACACCGGGGTTAACACCCCTACTCTTACGATAATTGCCATGGGATCTTTAGTGACCACAGAGAGTCAGGACACCCATTTAACGTTACATCCGAAAGACAGCACCCTACATAGGGCAATGTCCCCAATCACTGCCCATGGGAATTGGGATATATTTATTTTTTTAGACCTGAGGAAAGAGTGCCTCCTACTGGCCCTCCAACACCACTTCCAGCAGCATCTGGTCTCCCATCTAGGGACCAACTCTGCTTAGCTTCAGAAGCAAGCCAGCAGTGGTATGCTGACTCAGTAAGGTCATTCTACTGACAATGTTTGTCTATGGAGTTTGCATAGCTGTGTGCTCGATTTTATACACCTGTCAGCAACAGGTGTGGCTGAAATTGCCGAATCCACTAATTTGAAGGGGTGTCCACATACTTTTGTATACACACTGTATTTTCACCCATCAGACTATTCTCAATTTAATCTGGTTTTACCTATTATGGAAAATTTGTTTTGATTTAGAATGGCACATTATCAAATGGGCAAGAACAGGGACAGGGAAAAAAGACATCCATATGCACTTAATAGAGAATTTTCCGCTGGTTAGTTTTTCAACCATGCAGGGTACGCTACTCCTGGTATTCCTCTCCATGCATCAACCACTGTATGAGGAACATAGAACTAACTCTAATCAATTAACCAACAGCATTGCCTAGGCCAATAAGTTATCTCCCAGACTCATGAATAGAAAGTTTGGAGCGTAGCATAAGGTAACCAATCCATCCAGTATGCATAATAATACAGAGTGCATAAAAGGAGATTACTGTGACTCAACGGTCATGTGGAATTTGACTGCGGTCATGACTCATGCCTGTAATATGGTCACCGCAACAGCCCTATTCGTGGGTAGCCGATACCGAAGCAGCCATTCTAAAATTAATGTTTTAGAGTCATTGAGACTGATAGTAAAACTTTTTTAAAGCTATACACTGTTATATAGACTTTCGCTAACAACCTTATATTGTGTGTCATGATAGGGGTAGTGGATGTGAGTCTGCTCATGGTCTCGGGATGATGTAGCCTTGCCTGCGACTTTAAAATCATTATCACTCTCAGCCCAAGAAAATACTGTTTTGTGCTAACGCTAAGACGTTCCAGCTCCTGAGTGTTCCTCCTCACTGTCCCCTGGCTACCCAGTCGTCACTATATGGGCAAGTGACAGTAATAAACCCTGCCTATTTTTACAATTATTATTCTTAAAACCTAACCATAACTTATATTTTTTTCTAAATTTGAGTTTTATACATTATGATAGTACATTTTGACTTTGACACTTGCTCATCTAGTGGGAACCTGACTAAAGTTTTTGACTTCAGTAGTTCAGTAAAACTACCTTCAAGTCGAAACGGTCATATGCCAATATGTTTTCACCTCGGTGAACGGGAAAGGAAATGGTTTGAAAACATTCCTCAGTCCAGAGATGGAAGGTGTCGCTCTTTTCTTATTTATCCCATCAGGCCAATCGAGAAGATTATAAACTAGCAGTATTTCACTGTCTTAAATGGCATTTTTCGTCTTCATGCTAGCCAATGCTAAAGCATCCCATTTAATTCCACAACATTTCGGGCAGCTTTTCACCCCCCCTTCAACATTAGCTAGTCTAGCACGAAGACTTTTGACTACCTGGCCCTCTCAACAGAGTAACATTGTTGTCATTGTTGTTGCAGTGTGAAACCAACATCATATGTGCTACTAACAGTACAATCTTCCTCTACTAACAGTACAATCTTCCTCAACTGTCACTGTCCCCATACAGGGTTTGAACCAGTTATCCTCTGCTCGCAGACACACATTATCGCCCTCCTTGACAACGTACTAACCGTTTGAGCTTTCCGTTTGAGCTATAGCTGTAGAGTGTGCTTACGGTACGTATTTAGCTCTGCAGAGTATGGTTAGTAGCTAGCTAGGTGTGAGTTCTTATTTATTAAAGGCAGTGTATTCAACTGTGCCCGGCAGACTTGGAAAGGTCTGCGGGAGGATGGATTGTGAGATGGCAGAAGTGGATGCCAAGTTTGAATCGAGCTGCGCATCGAGCAAAGGTGGTAAAGATGGACAACAGTAGAGTCGAAGAATGGAACAAAAAGGAAAGTGTCTAAAATTGGAGTGCAGGATACGTGTATGTCGGATAATGATTGGTTTCTTGTTGGGTAAGGACGCATATCTGGGAAAACCGTTTGAGGTGTCGAAGTATCTGCTGATAAAAGTCTATCAGAGTGAGCAGGAGTGGTCTTATACTGATTAATTGTGTTTCTGAAGAACAGAGGAAGATTGCAGTGGGCCTCAAAAGAATATAAGAATTTGTTCTTAACTGCCTTGCCTAGTTAAATAAAGGTAAAAAAATTATAATTAAATCCAGACAAGAGAAGTATCGTGCTTTGAACTTCAGAGCAGAGAGACCATCAAAGGATCATCTCAGGGGTGACGATGGATGTTCAGGTTGAATACCTGAAGAGAATTCCATTTGTGGTACTGGGCCTCGTGCCCTGTAAAGGTGAAGGAGATTGAGGTGGTCCAGCAGATCGCCTATGTATGGAAATGTTTTGTACCGTCTCAACAAAAGTAAATTAACTTGACTAGATTTAGCCAGTCGATGTACCATTAGCCAAAAGTTGACTAATGCGTTAGCTATTCTTTTTGCCTCAATCACACTAGAACTCAATCAAACCGCTATGCCCTCAGTCGAACCACCAAACAGGCAAAGCGCCAATACTGGCTCTGACGCTCGTCGGATGTGGCAGGGCTTGCAAACTATTACAGACTACAAAGGGAAGCTCAGCCGCGAGCTGCCCAGTGACACAAGCCTACTAGACGTGCTAATTCACTTCTATGCTCGCTTAGAGGCAAGTAACACTGAAACATGCATGAGAGCATCAGCTGTTCTGGACGACTGTGTGATCACGCTCTCCATAGCAGATGTGAGTAAACCCTTTAAACAGGTCAACATTCATAAGGCCAAAGAGCCAGATGGATTACCAGGATGTGTACCGAGAGCATACGCTGACCAACTGGCAAGTGTCTTCACTGATATTTTCAACCTCTCCCTGTCCGAGTCTGTAATACCAACATGTTTTAAGCAGACCACCATAGTGCATGGGCCCAAGAATACTAAGGTAACCTGCCTAAATGACTACCGACCCGTAGCACTCACATCTGTAGCCATGAAGTGCTTTGAAAGGCTGGTCATGGCTCACATCAACACCATTATCCCAGAAACCCTAGACCCACTCCAATTTGCATACCGCCCCAACAGATACACAGATGATGCAATCTCTATTGCACTCCATACTGCCCTTTCCCACCTGGACAAAAGGAACACCTATGTGAGAATGCTATTCATTGAAAACAGTTCAGCGTTCAACACCATAGTGCCCTCAAAGCTCATCAATAAGTTAAGGACCCTGGGACTAAACACCTCCCTCTGCAACTGGATCCTGGACTTCCTGACAGGCCGCCCCCAGGTGGTAAGGGTAGGTAACAACACATCCGCCATGCTGATCCTCAACACAGGGGCCCCTCAGGGGTGTGTACTCAGTCCCCTCCTGTACTCCATGTTCACTCGTGACTGCACGGCCAGGCATGACTCCAACACCATCATTAAGTTTGCCGATGACACAACAGTGGTAGGCCTGATCACCGACAAGACAGCCTATATGGAGGAGGTCAGAGACCTGGCCGTGTGGTGCCAGGACAACAATCTCTCCCTCAACGTGATCAAGACAAAGGAGATGATTGTGGACTACAGGAAAAAGAGGACAGAGCACGCCCCCATTCTCATCGACGGGGCTGCAGTGGAGCAGGTTGAGAGCTTCACGTTCCTTCGTGTCCACATCACCAACAAAGCACACCAAGACAGTCGTGAAGAGGGTACAACAAAACCTATTCCCCCTCAGGAGACTGAAAAGATTTGTTATGGGTCCTCAGATCCTCAAAAGGTTCTACTGCTGCACCATTGAGAGCATCCTGACGGGTTGCATCACTGCCTGGTATGGCAACTGCTCGGTCTCCGACCGTAAGGCACTACAGAGGGTAGTGCGAACATCCCAGTACATAACTGGGGTCAAGCTTTCTGCCATCCAGGACCTCTCTACCAGGCGGTGTCAGAAGAAGGCCCTAAAGATGGTCAAAGACTCCAGCCACCCTAGTCATAGACTGTTCTCTCTGGTACCGCATGGCAAGCGGTACCGGAGCACCAAATATAGGTCCAAGAGGCTTCTAAACAGCTTCCACGCCTAAACCATAAGACTCCTGAACACCTAATCACATGGCTACCCAGACTATTTGCATTGCCCTCACCCCTTTTTTTTACACCGCTGCTACTCTCTGTTGTTATCATCTATGCATAGTCACTTTAATAACTTTACCTACATGTACATACAGTTGAAGTCGGAAGTTTACATAAACCTTAGGCAAATACATTTAAACTCAGTTTCACAATTCCTGACATTTAATCCGAGTAAAGATTCCCTGTCTTAGGTCAGTTAGGATCACCACTTTATTTTAAGAATGTGAAATGTCAGAATAATAGTAGAGAGAATGATTTATTTCAGCTTTTATTTCTTTCATCACATTCCCAGTGGGTCAGAAGTTTACATACACTCAATTAGTATTTGGTAGCATTGCCTTTAAATTGTTTAATTTGGGTCAAACATTTCGGGTAGCCTTCCACAAGCTTCCCACAATAAGTTGGGTGAATTTTGGCCCATTCCTCCTGACAGAGCTGGTGTAACTGAGTCAGGTTTGTAGGATCCTTGCTCGCACACACTTTCTCAGTTCTGCCCACACATTTTCTATAGGATTGAGGTCAGGGCTTTGTGATGGCCACTCCAATACTTTGACTTTGTTGTCCTTAAGCCATTTTGCCACAACTTTGGAAGTATGCTTGGGGTCATTGTCCATTTGGAAGACACATTTGCGACCAAGCTTTAACTTCCTGACTGATGCCTTGAGATGTTGCATCAATATATCCACATAATTTTCCTACCTCATGATGCCATCTATTTTGTGAAGTGCACCAGTCCCTCCTGCAGCAAAGCACCCCCACAACATGATGCTGCCACCCCCGTGCTTCACAGTTGGGATGACGTTCTTCGGGTTGCAAGCCTCCCCCTTTTTCCTCCGAGCATAACGATGGTCATTATGGCCAAACAGTTCTATTTTTGTTTCATTAGACCAGAGGACATTTCTTCAAAAAGCATGATCTTTGTCCCCATGTTCAGTTGCAAACCGTAGTCTGGCTTTTTTAAGCGGTTTTGGAGCAGTGGCTTCTTCCTTGCTGAGCGGCCTTTCAGGTTATGTCGATATAGGACTCATTTTACTGTGCATATATACTTTTATACCGGTTTCCTCCAGCATCTTCACAAGGTCCTTTGCTGTTGTTCTGGGATTGATTTGTACTTTTCGCACCAAAGCACGTTCATCTCTAGGAGACGGAATGCGTCTCCTCCTGAGGGGTATGACGGCTGCTTGGTCCCATGATGTTTATACTTGCGTACTATTGTTTTGTACAGATGAACATGGTACCTTCAGGCGTTTGGAAATTGCTTCCAAGGATGAACCAGACTTGTGGAGGTCTACAATTTTTTTTCCTGAGGTCTTGGCTGATTTCTTTTGATTTTTCCATGATGTCAAGCAAAGAGGCACGGAGTTTGAAGGTAGACCGTGAAATACATCCACAGGTACACCTCCAATTGACTCAAACTGGAATTGTGATACAGTGAATTAAGTGAAATAATCTGTCTGTAAACAATTGTTGGAAAAATTACTTGTGTCGTGTACAAAGTAGATGTCCTAAGCAACTTGCCAAAACTATAGTTTGTTAACAAGACATTTGTGGAGTGGTTGAAAAACGAGTTTTAATGACTCCAACCTAAGTGTAAACTTCCAACTTCAACTGTATTAACTTAACTGACCGGTGCCTCCGCACATGGACTCTGTACCGGTACCCCCCTGAATATAGGCTCGCTATTGTTATTTTACTGCTGCTCTTTAATTACTTGTTACTTTTATTCCTTATTCTTATCCATATTTTTTAAAACTGCATTGTTGGTTCGGGGCTCGTAAGTAAGCATTTCACTGTAAGGTCTACTACACCTGTTGTATTCGGTGCATGTGACTAATACAATTTTATTTGATTTGAGATAGCGCTATAATAGTAGCTAACTTTAGATGCTAGAGCTGAACTGGCTGTGGTAGCTACTGTCGTGTATTGATGTGACGTACTGATATATCACGTCACCACGTCAGTAAAGGACTATGGGGCTTGTTACACGGACAGTGATGGAGTTGATGTTTACCGCAGTCTGGTTGATGGCGTTTGAGCTGTTCGTGGATGGTAAAGTATTAATACTATCCGGTGGCGTTGATGCGGTTACAAAACAACGGAGAAGTGCTTTGCTTCTACATCATGCTGGGACAGATGGGCCCTGGGCTAACATTAGCGTGGACACTCTAACTAGCCACACAATGAAATTGAAGTGCAAATGTCCACCATGCGTGCGAGTACAGATGCAAAAGATAATGAGACCGTGCATTGTGTTTTCAAAAAGGAGGGGAATTATCACAAAAAAAGAGGCAGAGTAAGAAAACAGAAGGAAAAGACAAATCAGAGAAGATCTGCTAGCATTGTGGACATGGACATGCAGATCATTTTGAAAAGGACCCTGCTTGTCCAGCACATGGGCAGACCTGCAAGAAATGTAATGGGAAGGACCATTTTGCTAAAATGTGCAAGACCAAAGGCTACTCGAGTCAGACTGTGAAATATGTTGATTCAGAGGAACAAAACCGAGACTATGCATTTGGTAAATGAGAATTGTAACTCAGACAGGATCACGTTCTCAGTAAGAGGGGTCAATATATTAATGTTAATTGACTGTGGCCACGAGTAACATACTGTAGATGAGAGCACATGGGAAATGTTGAAAGCCAAGGAAATCAGGTGACATTCATCACCGAGTGAGAAAAAGCTATATGCATGCTCATCAAGCAAGCCATTACCAAAAGAGGTTTTCACATGCCAAATCAAGTTAGGCAGCACACAGGCTGAGTTCACTGTGCTATGTGGACGTGTATAACCGTAACTAGGTAAAGAGACTGCCATCAAATTGGGTGTGCTAAAAGTGGGTGTTGACATAGCAGCAGTGACAGATGTAAAAACGCAGATAAAATAGCAATACCCCAAGTTGTTTGAAGGGGTGGGTAAGCTAAACACAAAGCAGATCAACCTACATGTTGATAAAAATGTGACGCCAGTAGCACAGGCCCTTAGGCATGTACCATTCCACCTGAGAGAAGCTGTGGAGAAAAAGAGAGAGTTACGACAAAACATGGACTTAATCGAGAGAGTGGATGGTGCGCCACACCATGGGCGAATCTGGTAGTGGTAGTGCCAAAATCAGACGATGACATAAGGCTGTGTCAGGACATGAGACAAGCAAACACCGCAATCATACGTGGCAGGTACCCAATCCCCACAGTAGATTAACTTCTGCAAGTGTAACAGTTTAACTTTAGACCGTCCCCTCGCCCCGACACGGGCGCGAACCAGGGACCCTCTGCACACATCAACAACGGTCGCCCACGAAGCATCGTTACCCATCGCTCCACAAAAGCCGCGGCCCTTGCAGAGCAAGGGGAACCACTACTTCAAGGTCTCAGAGTAAGTGACGTAACCAATTGAAAGGCTATTAGCGCGTACCACCGCTAACTAGCTAGCCATTTCACATCCGTTACACTCCCCCCCCTTCAACCTCCTCCTTTTCCGCAGCAACCAGTGATCCGGGTCAACAGCATCAATGTAACAGTATAACTTTACGGCGTCCCCTCGCCCCGGGCGCGAACCAGGAACCCTCTGCACACATCAACAACGGTCACCCACGAAGCATCGTTACCCATCGCTCTACAAAGGCCACGGCCCTTGCAGAGCAAGGGGAACCACTACTTCAAGGTTTCAGAGCAAGTGACGTCACCGACTGAAAGGCTGCTAGCGCGCACCACCGCTACCTAGCTAGCCATTTCACATCGGTTACACAAGGAATGAATGGGTCTGTCATGTTCAGTAAACTGGATCTTAAATGGGGCAATCATTAATTGGAGCTAACACCAGAGTCAAGAGGCATAACAATGTTTGTAGTGCATAATGGGATATACAGATATAAAATAATAACTCATATTTGGAGTTTCATCGGCGAGCGTGGGCAGGCATCGAGGGGGCGTAGAACATATCGGATGACATGCTTCTACACCTGAATTGCTTGCTGTTTGGTGTTTTAGTCTGGTCTTGAGATATCAGCTGATGTAAGAAGGGCTATATAAATACATTTGATTTGATCATCGCCCCCAGACAAGGAGACCCATGTCCAGCCTCAATAGGCGGGAGAACTGTGGGCTGACTCTCAACTCGGAGAAATGTCAGTTCGGGCCTCCCGGGTGGCGCAGTGGTCTAGGGCACTGCATCGCAGTGCTAGCTGCGCCACCAGAGTCTCTGGGTTCGCGCCCAGGCTCTGTCGCAGCCGGCCGCGACCGGGAGGTCCGTGGGGCGACGCACAATTGGCCTAGCGTCGTCCGGGTTAGGGAGGGTTTGGCCGGTAGGGATATCATTGTCTCATCGCGCTCCAGCGACTCCCGTGGTGGGCCGGGCGCAGTGCGCGCTAACCAAGGGGGCCAGGTGCACGGTGTTTCCTCCGTCACATTGGTGCGGCTGGCTTCCGGGTTGGAGGCGCGCTGTGTTAAGAAGCAGTGCGGCTTGGTTGGGTTGTGCTTCGGAGGACGCATGGCTTTCGACCTTCGTCTCTCCCGAGCCCGTACGGGAGTTGTAGCGATGAGACAAGATAGTAATTACTAGCGATTGGATACCACAAAAAATTGGGGAGAAAAGGGGATAAAAAATTAAAAAAAAAGAAATGTCAGTTCAACATTGACAAATTGGTGTTTATGGTCATGTTACTCTCACAGAAGGGCATTGGACCCACAGCTGAAAGAGTGAGAGCAGAGGTCGAGGCCAGGGAGCCTGAGACGGCAGAGGTTCCTAGCTTTCTAGGCTTAGTGGGCTACAGCAGTAGGTTCATTCCCCAGTTCTCTACACTCTCAGAGCCTCTGCAGAAGTTGACCAAGAAGGACACAACATCCCACTTTGGATCAGAAAAGGCATTTTGGACATTAAAACAGAAACTTGCCGAAGCTGCGATACTCGCGTACTTTGACAAAGATGCTCCCAAAAAGTAAAAGCAGACGCAGGACCAGTGGGCCTAGGAGCTTTGCTCGTGCAAGAACAACACAGAAATGGTTCCAGTCTTATGTGAGCAGGAGTCTGTCAGAGTGTGAACCCAGATATTCACAAACTGAGCGTGAGGCCCTTGCATTGGTTTGGGCTTGTGAAATGCTTCACCCGTATGTATACGGCAGGGAATTTGATCTAGTGACTGATCATAAGGCGTTGGAGGCTATTTACAGTCCTCGCTCAAAGCCATGAGTTCGCATCGAACAGTGGGTGCAGAGACTACAACCGTATGACTTTCGTGTTGTCCACATACCAGGGAAAAACAATATTGCTGACCCTCTGTCTCGTCTAATTGGAAAGACTGCAGTGAAAGACTCTCACACACATGGAGCAGAGGAGTATGTGAGATTTGTGGCTGTGTACGCAACTCCAAATGCAATGACCACAAGGGAAGTGGAGGAAGCATCAGGTACAGATAAAGAGCTAAGAGAGGTGAGAAATGCTCTTCACAGCGGTTGTTAGGAGACATGCCAGGCATATGCACCGATAGCAAAATTAACTGTGTGTTATCGGACAATTAGTCCTAAGGGGAACACGCATTGTTTTGCCACATGCACTTTATGCCAGGTCTCTATCCTTAGCTCACGAGGGACATTTGGGCATTGTAGTTACAAAACAACATCTCAGGAGTAAAGTATGGTGGCTGGGCATGGACAAGGCTGCAGAGAGACACGTCAAGTCATGCCATGGTTGTCAGACTGTAGTACGACCAGATGTGCCAGAACCGCGGAGACCCACAGCGCTACCTGATGGGCCGTGGCAGGACGTCGCCACTGACCTATTTGTTCCACTACCAACTGGACACTCAATACTAGTAGTTGTAGACTATTACAGCAGATAATATGAATATGATCTCATGCAATCTATTACCGCAGAAAAGGTGATTGATAATCTGGAGACTATTTCCAGTCGTCATGGTCTACCATTAATAATCTGATCGGATTGTGGCCCACAGTACATGTTATCCCAGTTCCAGAACTTCAGCCAAGAAAATGGGATACAGCATGGAAAAATTATGCCACAATGGGCATAGGCAAATGGTGAAGAGGCAAAATGCCTCCCTCATGAAACGGATTCGCATTGCACTAGCTGAGGGGCTGGACTGGAAGCGGGAGCGGGAGCTAGGCAAGTACGTGACAGTCTATAGGTCCATTGATCACTCTACCACGAGCAAGAGCCCAGCTGAACTCCTTTTCAAAAGGAAAATGAGGGGGAAGCTTCCGGATATAGCTACACCACAGAGTGACCTGGAGACACGGGACTATGATGCTGAGCAGAAAGGGAAAGCCAAGATCTATGCAGACAACCATTGCAGAGCCAAACACTCTGACGTGGACATTGGAGATTAGGTTCTCCTAAAACAGGACAAAACAGACAAGTTCACAACAACCTTCAACAAGACACCACACACTGTGATCAATAAAGAGGGAAACAATGTGGTTGGTCAATCTCCAACCTGAGCTAGGTATTCAAGGAATAAAACATTTGTGAAGAGGTATACAATTGAGGAACAAGATCCACAACTAAAGTACACCACACAACTGAAAGAGACTGTGGAACAGAGTCCTACTCTGAGATATTGCATTGAATCCAAACCAGAGACTATCTGTTAGGGATCACCACAAAGACCACAGACACCCAAGCCAGTCAGGCTTCACAGATAAATTAAACTGCCACAGAAGTTAACACTGCAAGGGGTAAAGGAAACCAGTATAAACTGAAAAAGGAGGACAAATGCAAAGACTCTGAATGTTTGAATTATGTTGTGAAAAAGGTGCAGAATGTTTTGCTACAATAAGAAAAAAAGAACAATACTGTTTTGTTTTGCTTAGAAGTAAGCTTAAAAGGAAAGTATATTTGGGCTCCTGAGTAGCACAGCGGTCTAAGACACTGCATCTCAGTGCTAGAGGCGTCACTACAGACTCTGGTTTAGATTTTTTATTCTATTTATTTCACCTTTATTTAACCAGCTAGGGCAGTTGAGAACAAGTTCTCATTTACAACTGCGACCTGGCCAAGATAAAGCAAAGCAGTGCGACAAAAACAACAGAGTTACACATGGGATAAACAAAGGTACAGTCAATAACACAATAGAAAAATCTATATACAGTGTGTGCAAATGTAGTAAGATTAGGGAGGTAAGGCAATAAATAGGCCATAGTGGTGAAATAATTACAATTTAGCATTAACACTGGAGTGATAGATGTGCAGATGATGATGTGCAAGTAGAGATACTGTGGTGCAAAAGAGAAGAAAAAAATAACATGGGGATGAGGTAGTTGGATGGGCTATTTACAGATGGGCTGTGTACAGGTGCAGTGATCGGTAAGCTGCTCTGACAGCTGATGCTTATAGTTAGTGAGGGAGATATAAGACTCAGTGATTTTTGCAATTCGTTCCAGTCATTGGCAGCAGAGAACTGGAAGGAATGGCGGCCAAAGAAGGTGTTGGCTTTGGGGATGACCAGTGAAATATACCTGCTGGAGCGGGTGGGTGTTGCTATGGTGACCAGTGAGCTGAGATAAGGCGGGACTTTACCTAGCAAAGACTTATAGATGACCTGGAGCCAGTGGGTTTGGCGACGGATATGTAGTGAGGGCCAGCCAACGAGAGCATACATGTCGCAGTGGTGGGTAGTATATGGGGCTTTGGTGACAAAATGGATGGCACTGTGATAGACTACATCCAAAATGCTGAGTAGAGTGTTGGAGGCTATTTTGTAAATGACATCGCTGAAGTCAAGGATCGGTAGGATAGTACGTTTTACGAGGGTATGTTTGGCAGCATGAGTGAAGGAGGCTTGGTTGCAAAATAGGAAGCCAATTATAGATTTAATTTTGGATTGGAGATGTTTAATGCGAGTCTGGAAGTAGAGTTTACAGTCTAACCAGACACCTAGGTATTTGTAGTTTGTAGATCCCATAGGGCGGCGCACAATTGGCCCAGCGTTGTCCGGGTTAGGGTTTTGCCGGGGTAGGCAGTCATTGTAAATAATAATGTGTTCTTAACTGACTTGGCTAGTTATTATAAAGGTTACATAAAAAAAATAAAAAAAATAGGAGAACAGAAATAACAACACAAACAGATTTCAGTTATTTACTGGTAACAAAGGTTGCTATACAGGTAAAGAATGAGTTTGGTTGTGTATGTCAGGTTGACATTGAAGTTCATATCCAAGTAAAGGGGATGTCGTGTATTGATGTGATGTACTGATATGTGACGTCACCACGTCAGTAAAAGGAATGTGTGGCTTTTTACACGGACAGTGATGGAGTAAAAACATGTTGAATTTTACCCTCGGGTCTGGTTGATTCAATTCAGTATAATATCCTAACTTAGCCCACATAGTAAGTATAGGCTGAACAGCAGCTACTAGCTAGCTAATTCATTCACATCAGTCGAGTGGGATGAAACATGAACTAACGTTACATGTCAGTTAGACTACTAGCTCAGCACTGGGAATAAACCAGCGTTTCAAAGGACCCCTCATATGCTCATAGGTCTGCGGACAGAGCTCAGTTTTTATGTCATACATAATTATTGATGTAGTTTATAGGCTCATCAGAAATGTCCAGATCCTGAAATAGGCAAAACTAGAAACTGTTCTCCATGGGTCATGTGTAGATCCTAGCTTATAACACGATTTTCAGACTGTGGCTGCCTGCCCCATGATTAAATGCCTCAATAATGGAATATCGAATGACATTCATGCTTTCCTGTAAAATCGAGTGGTTATGTTGTCTAAGCTCGTAGGTACTCAAGCTTGTGTTGATCAGTTGTATGTTATTGAGCCTATCCACAATTATATAGACTACAGGTTAAAGTGCTTAAGGTTGTAAAAGTTGTGGAAGTGGCTGTCTCACTGACCTAGGCCAATTTGGACTGGACACATGACCCACTACAGTGACTGTCAATCATCAAATCATTGGAATGAAGAAAAAAAATATTTTTTTATTCAATGACATAATATGTAAGATCAAAAACATTAAGAAAAAAACATTTATAATTTCTGTGTTGTCAGGAAGCCACGACTATTAATTGGCCAAAACGTATGGTGCACGGATTGAACCAGAACGGATAATTAAAAACACATTTGAATAATGAAATCATTATTTCGTTTCTCGTTATTTAATATGACCTTCAGACAATAAAAAAATAAAAATAAACGTTTGTTTGATTTCAGATTCAAATAAATGAGCAACGACCCTTTGCTCGTTTTTTTATCTTGTCATCTAATAGGAAATATTATTGGCCAGAAAGTACACGGACCCGACTAGATGCAATATCTCTTTGGCAGGGTAGCCTATTTGGACTAGTCCGCCGACAACACATTAATTGAAAGAGTCAATGATTTACTCAATATATTTACCTTTAAAAAACGATAATTGAATTTTGTTTGGAAGTTGGATCGTGAGAATAAAGGCTATACAGTATTTTCTTGTTTTTATGTACCGTCTATGTGGATTGTGGTTAATTTGGTCCATCCATCCGCATACAGTACATTGAGTAATAATTTTAGCAAATTAAACCCTACAATGTGCCATAGGCTACAATAGCTGTGATACTCCCCCTCTTTTGACGGAAAGTGCGTCTAGCCAGCTAACGTTATAGTGTTGCATTCTTGAATCATCGTTACTTTCGTTTTCGCTTCCACGTCTACAAATTAGATGACATTAAAAACTGAGACAGAGACAGCTGTACACGCCTGGTATGTAACCTAGACAATATTTTAGCAAAACTTCGGGCCCACCTGGCACCGAAAACAATTTAATAAACTATAGTATAGCCGTAATATTAAAATAGAAAATATGCATAGAAAATGACAAGTTCATAATGTTTTCTTTTTTAATCAATTGAATAATCTGTGAATCAAATTAACAATGTATTATTCTCGATGTGTATTTATGTTTTAATCTAAAACTACACGCGTTATATTCTAACTAGGCCTATTCACCTCGAGTTTTTTAGGCTACTAAATCGACATAGGTTATCGTCAACCTTGGGCTGTGTTGCAATTTGTGAAACGAAAGTGATACTATTTTCTGTGGCGTCGCGCAGTTGGCCCAAAACGGCAATGAGAGATTTTCGTATTGATGATATTCATCCAACGAATAAGGCCTATTTCCTGCTGTGTAGGACACACGGAGTTTGACTGGGTGAAGCAAGAAGACTTAAATCAACATGGCAGAAAATGACGTTGACATGGTGGAAGTGGGTGATAATAATGTGAGTATGCTGGTTTGAGGACAAATACATGAGTACCTTTAATATTGCAGCGACCAAAAGCAACACCCAGCGGTTAGGATCTCTTGGCTTAACCGTTAACATGCTGACCACATCTCTCGTCCATTTTGATTTTGTCCGCCTACTAGACGCAACCAGGACACGCAGGTTGACATATGAAAACGAACTCTGAACCAACTATATTCATTTGGGGACAGGTCGAAAAGCATAAAACATGCATGGCAATTTAGCTAGCTAGTTTGCAAATTTCTCCTGGGATATAAACATTGGGTTGTTATTTTACCTGAAATGCACAAGGTCCTCTACTCCGACAATTAATCCACAGATAAAATGGTAACAGTTAGTTTATAGTAATATCTCCTCCTTCAGGCTTCTTCTTTGAACTTTATATGGCGGTTGGCAACCAACTTTAAGGTGCATTACCACCACCAACTGGACTGTGGACCTCAGTTCACCTATCAATCACCCACATAGGTATATGCTCCTAAAAACTGATGGAAGAGGTTGGACTTGCAGCATGTCAAGCTTCACAAGTAAAACCAAGTTCTATTGTAGTGCTTGGCTACACTGATGCTCGTTGACACACATGAGCAATGTGGGTGCAATGATTGAATAACATGTATGTGTACATTTATTTTGCAACGCTCGTGCATGCAACACATGTGTGCGGTGTGGTCAGTATGTAAGGTGTTGGGTTGGGTTAGGGTCCCGGTCGGGGCTACTTCCAAATTCATTACATTGGTGTCAGAAGTGGGGTGGGGTGGCGCGTGAGGGACTTGAGGCGCTCTCCCGAAGGAAGGGGTAGTGTATAGCCCAACACCTAGCAACCTGGTCAAGAGGTTTGGATCTCTTGGAGAGTAACTGTGTTGGGTTGACAGTCACTTGACCCAGGTTCCTGGAATATGAATTCGCTACAATATTCATACATTCATTTATTTTTAGCCAAACAGCAGCTTGTTTGATATAATGGGTATATTATTTTGGATATTGACCAGCAGTAATAGATAAGTTGTTTGACATAAGTTCTCCATCATTTCTAACAGAGTTTTTAATTAAACGTATCATTTTAGTAGACATTCTTATCCAGAGCGATTTAGGATTAAGTGCTTTGCTCAAAAGCACATCGACAGATTTTACATCTAGTCGGCTCAGGGATTCAAGCCATCTGTTACTGTCCCAATGCTCTCAACCACTAGGCTACCTTCCACCTTTTAATCTTAAAGGACAAAGGGAACTAACTACCTCTTACTTTCTCCACAGATAATTGTCTGTTAACCTGTTTGCATCTCTTTCAAGACACTTGCAACATTCGAGACAGTAAATTCTCCTGATACTGGGAGCTGTGAATCTGCATGAGAGCACCAATCACAGCAATTCCCAAGGGCAGGTTTATACCATAAGTACCGTATCAAACGATGCAGCTGGGATAGCCAGGGATATACTTAAGCAATAAGGCCTGAGGGGGTGTGGTGTATTGCCATTATATACTGAACAAAAATATAAACACAGCATGCAACAAATTCAACAATTTTACTGAGTTGCAGTTCATATAAGGAAATCAGTCAATTGAAATTAACTAGGCCCTAATCTATGGATTTCACATGACTGGGCAGGGGCGCAGCCATGGGAGGGCATAGGCCTATCCACTTCGGAGCCACGTCCACACACTAGGGAGCCCCACAAAAGGGCTTTATTAGAGACAGAAATACTCCTCAGTTTCATCAGCTGTCAGACGATCCCGCAGGTGAAGAAGACAGATGTGGAGGTCCTGGGCTGGCGACAGAGGCGGCTTATGGTAGAGAAATGAACATTCAATTCTCTGGCAACAGCTCTGGTGTACATACCCGCAGTTAGCATACCAATTGCACGCTCCCTCAAAACTTGACATCTGTGGCATTGTGTTGTGACAAACCTGCACATTTTAGACTGGCCTTTTGTCCCCAACACAAGGTGCACCTGTGATCATGCTGTTTAATAAGCTTCTTGATATGCCACACCTGTCAGGTGGATGGTGTATCTTGGCAAAGGAGAAATGCTCACCAACAGAGATGAAAACAAATTTGTGCAAAACATTTGAGAGAAATAAGCTTTTTGTCCATATGGAACATTTCATGTTTTATTTCAGCTCATGAAACATGGGACCAACACTTTACATTTTGCCTTTATATTTTTGTTCAGTATACCATGGCTAAGAGCTGTTATTAAAGGCTCTGCATGGTCAATCCGATGTCAGCAGTGGCCGTACAGCATTTACCGCAATACTGCCTCTACAGAAGTCAGGGCATTCATACTTCTTGTGCTGCTCAGAGCAGAGTTGTTGTAAAGGTAGTGGTCAAGGAAGTGAGTTTGTGTTTATACAGGACCTCCCGCTCCCACCTACCGTCAACCAATCATGTCTATACGGAGCCCTCCGCATTCTTTAAAAATGAATGTAAATATAAAGCTGTTCATGAGGGTACACTTAAAAGTTACTAATGTTTTACCTAAAAGGTGGATATGTGGAACTAGACGAACCAAACAACAGTAGTTTGCTTGTGTTCGAATTAGATTGTATGAGAACCACATTTCTTCAGGAAGAGAAACTGCACAATGAGAATTGCACTGTATGTGAAAATCTACAACCCATACACATCTCGCTCTTCTCTTGCAGTCTGACCCAGCCTTGGCTGCCAGTGGAGCACCGCACTATCCACAATGGGAGTCTCCGAGCCCCCATGGGAGAGGTGATAGGGTAGGTATTGTTTTTCTTATGTGGAATCATTTAAGACCACAATTATGAAATGTACTATTCTGTGATGAAGATATTAACCCTCTCCCATCTCTCTCAGACCTATTCTTCAGGAACAAGTTGGGAGCCAGTGATAGTAACACAGCCACATTCATGTCCTACCAGTCACACCCAAAGTACTGATTTGACTGATGATAAGCAAAAGGTAAGGAGTAACAGTGTAATTATGATCATGTCAACTAGTCTCTGACTCAGGCCTGAGAAAGCAGGTGATCTTATCTTTATCATACCTGTTTGCATAGACTATCCAATGCTGTTTCATGAAGTTGCCAAAACGAATCACAATTAAAGTTAGGGTAAGATCAACATCATACTGATGTACAGTTATTCTTTCAGGACCTGTATTTGACAGATGATGAATCTGACAAAGGACTGGATACACCACCCCAGGTTAAGACCACAAGTTGACCATTTATTTTTAAATATCTGAATGACATGTAAGACGTTATATAGTACATGTTAAAGAATAATCATTATTTTTATTAGTAAATGTTTTTTCTAAAGCTCTGATGACAGAAGTAGCTATCAGAGCTATGCTTTCTACAGCTCACCTTTTAAGACTATAGTCCAAATGGAGTTGAAATTGATTGTTAGGTCAAAATCATATTGAATCTCTTATTTTTTCAGGGCACAGATCTGTATCGGTCAAAGGAGGAGATGAGTCTGGATCCTCCTGCTGGAGGAGCTGCTGGCTCTAATAAAGACAGACAATCACAGAGAGATCAGCATTCTCCCATCAACTCCCAAAGGACTCAAGATGTGGTAATTCTATCCAACAGATCACAGGATTTTCTAAATTTCACATTCTATAAAATGTTCTATTTCAATCAGCCTACTATTTAGAACGCAAGTATGGGTATTTGGACACGGACAGTGTTTCTGTTATTACCCTAAAAATCCCAAAATATATAAATAAATATTTTTTTATTTTTTTTAAATAATACAAAAAAATCAGGCTCTGATTTGTACCCAAGGAGCAAAATGAGATTATCCTCTATGAATCTCAATTACTAAACTACAGGTCCTCTTTAGGACTGAATAAGCTGTTACGCCAACAACCATATTTATGCTCAGACATTTTTTTCAGGATCTGAATCAAGCTAAGGTTGAAGAGAGAAAGCAGCCATCAGCATCTCCAGATGAGGCTACAGTCTACGTCACTGTGAAGTGGCCTAGGAAAGACCTTCCACCAAAATGGAAATCTACACTAGAGAAAACTCTCCAGTCATGGCTCAATAAAGACTTTGGTGATAAGACTACAGATTGTACCTTGAAAGGTCTTTATTACAATGGGTCATGGGCTGAGGTCAAGATAAGTCCCTCAACAGGTGAGAATGATGGAGTCAAAAATGTAAAGTTCATTACAAAAAAAGCTAGTACCCATTTTAAATGTTGAGGATACACAAGCCATGGTGGTGCTGCTAAGAAGAAAATATTCACATCAACAGTACATTATTAATGTGTTGCAGAGTGAATTCTCAAATGCATGCTTTTATCTGGGAACAAATATTTTATTAGATATGTGAGCATATTTGATTTGGTTACAGTTATTGTTATCTTAAATCCTTATTTTATTCTTAATGTTAATGTTAATATATTAATCTGCCCTATTTGAAGATCTAAAAGTACTTCTGAATCGGAGGGCAACACAGATGACCTTCAAAGACGAGGCCAAGACAACCGCTACTGTGCAGTTTCACAAAACTGCACCATCTACACCCTGGAACCAATCAGACTGTAAACCTAGCTCAATAGATGGCTCTCCTCCAACATCACACACTCCACAGGATGTAATTGGCTTTGCTTTTGTAAATATTTGATTATTTGATTGCATTTTCAAATCAACTATAATATAAAGTATAGATGTAAGATATGTAAATCTTTTTAATATTATATTTTCCCACTAGGTCAAACTCCCAGTGACTGTACATACTATCATTGATCTCAGTGGCATCCCACATGAAGCACAGGTTTCCCTTCAGACCAGGTTCAGTCAGTACCGCACTTATCACTCACTGACCTTTACTGGGAACTTTGAGGAAGGGGAGAAGTTCTACAGAGAGGTGCACAAGGTCATCAAGGAAGCTGAGGCTGGGCCAGCAGGTGATAGGAATGGTTTAGCAGTGACACCAAGCATGACTCACAAGGGAATGAACACCCATGAAGCCCCTGGGCAAAAGGAAATGAGATTTCCAGTCCCACTGACCCTCTTTGGGTACATGAACCAGGCCTACCAGAAGGAGATGGAGGACATAGAGAAAAGAAATGGAGTCAAAATCAATGCAGATGTGAAGGTGTCCATCAAAGAAGATTCAGCGAAAACAGGTAGAGATTTTCTGCTGCCCGAAGCCTACCAGGAGTTAATTGACCTCTTCCAGAAGTGTGCAGGTGATTTTGACAGCATCTCCGCACATCTGCCACACATGAATCTAGAAGACCTCCAGAATACGCTGAAGAACATCCAGAATGAGGAGTCCAGGCTGGTGCTGAACGTGTCCGCCAACAGTTGCAATGTGTTTGGGCCGAAGCAGAGCATGGTAGCAGTCGGGAAGGCTTTTGGGGTGGGCCACAGCTCCACAGTGAAGACCTTCGGAATGGATCACAGCTCCACAGATGAGGCCTTTGGATCTGGAAGGAGATCTACAGAGATTCCACAGAAGATTGTGCTTGACATCAAAGACCCACTGGTGTCAAGTGGGCTGTCCATGGACCCAGCCCACTGGGAGCTGATTAAAAAAATATTTGATGAAAAAATAAAAGCAATCCAAAATAAATTTGGAGTAGTTTTCATGAATAATCCCTCTCAGGGGAAGGTCAGAGTGACAACCAGACCTATCAAGTCCCAACACACTGCCTCTCTGGAATGCCACGCCATCAGAGCTCTGATGCACCTCTACCAGAAGGTTGCCACGTCAACAATGAGCTGCTACCTGCTAGACACTACCCAGGCAGGGACTGTGGGGGATATGCTGGAGAAGATCCGCTCTCGACACCAATGTGTTGGGGCAGGAGAAAACTACGGTCCCTGGAGGCTGATTGGCCTACCGGAGCATTTAGGCCCTGCTGTCAAAGAGCTTGAAGAGAAGCTGGGTGGGCATGTGTTTAAAGAGGAAGACAAGCAGAGGATTGTGTATCCTGAAGACTTCAACACAGGAGCAGCTGAGGTGGGAGCAGCTGGAGAAGCGACATGCCCCATATGCATGGATATATTTACCAACAAGGAGAAGTTGTCGTGCACCCATGAGTTTTGTAAAGAGTGTCTGAGGCGGTCAGTGGAAACCATGGGCCCCAGCTGTCCTGTGTGTAAGGATGTGTACGGGAAGGTGGAGGGAGACCAGCCTGATGGAACAATGAAACACACTATTTCTTACACCAACCTACCTGGATTCACTCAATGTGACACGATAGTTATCAACTATGATATTCCAGATGGAAAACAGACGGTAAAAGCCTCAGGTTCTTCATTATACTGTAAATGTAAAAGTTGACAATACATTATCTCCCAATTTCCACTGCAGTGTTTTATATTTACACAGCCATTTGTTGCCTTTGCTATTAGTTTGTGTTTACATTGTCTGTTTTCAGAAGAAACATCCCAACCCTGGAAAGCACTTCTATGGGACCAAAAGAATGGCTTATCTACCCAATAACATGGAGGGGAATGAGGTCCTGAAGCTGCTGAAGAAAGCATTTAATCAGAGGCTGATTTTCACAGTTGGGATCTCCAGAACCACTGGGGCAGAGAATGTAGTGACCTGGAATGACATTCACCACAAAACCAACATCGAAGGAGGGGCACAAAAGTACACCATCTAAGACTATAGATATGAATAAACTTCTGTATGCTTCTAGTGACTAACATGGTTAACATTTTCTTATGTCATGTATAAATGTTTTTTGTCTGTTTTGCATTTACTCAATTCAGGTTAAGTGTCTACTACTACCTTGCCTGGGGGAACAACATTGATCCCTCATGAGATTTGAACCAGACGCATGCTCAGAAATAATTGGAGAATTTGTTTAATTCAAAGTTGTGTGTGCTTTGTGTTTGCCCAGTTTCGGCTATCCTGACCATGACTACCTGAGAAGAGTGAAGGATGAGCTGAAAGCCAAAGGCATCAAATGAAGACATTTTTGGAAATAGAACAGAAGACTAGTTCAGTTGAGATTCGATACTTTAAAATTATACATTGAGGGGAAGCTATACTATGGAATCAAGATGTTTGTTGATTGTTTGCCATATCACTGTTCCCTCTGGGTTGTGACAATACTACAGTACAAGAGTCTTTTGGAAAAATATTTTTGGTGTCAGGGACCATTTTGGTTAAGATTCTTTGTTTTATGAAGCCATTTGTCTAAACAAATGTCAACTTTCGGGGGATTTAGTTTTTGATTGGTATACTGGTAGTTCTTTTTATTATAGATGCTTGGATCTAGGCTAACGTGTGAGCTATGGATCTAGGCTAACGTGTGAGCTATGGATCTAGGCTAACGTGTGAGCTATGGATCTAGGCTAACGTGTGAGCTATGGATCTAGGCTAACGTGTGAGCTATGGATCTAGGCTAACGTGTGAGCTATGGATCTAGGCTAACGTGTGAGCTATGGATCTAGGCTAACGTGTGAGCTATGGATCTAGGTTAACGTGTGAGCTATGGATCTAGGCTAACGTGTGAGCTATGGATCTAGGTTAACGTGTGAGCTATGGATCTAGGCTAACGTGTGAGCTATGGATCTAGGCTAACGTGTGAGCTATGGATCTAGGTTAATGTGTGAGCTATGGATCTAGGCTAACGTGTGAGCTATGGATCTAGGCTAACGTGTGAGTTATGGATCTAGGCTAACGTGTGAGCTATGGATCTAGGCTAACGTGTGAGCTATGGATCTAGGCTAACGTGTGAGCTATGGATCTAGGCTAACGTGTGAACTATGACAAAATATCTTGAATGATTAGAAATATGTAACATTAATCTTGTTTGATTATTATGTCAGTGCTTTTAAACAGAATGGTAACATTCAGATTTAAAATCAACCTCAACATATTATAATTATCAGTTGGTGATCTCATTATTAGATACAGATCCACTTGCTCACTTAAGGCCCAATAAACGTGTTCTTGTGTGATTAACTCAAGTTTGCGTTGAATTTTGTTTGATGATTGGTAATGAAAATAAAAAGTTAATTTAAGACTGATCTCACATTTGTTTATATTTGTGGTTAATTTGGTATTAATTGTATCCTCCACAATATGTCCAGTCCAGCTAGATATGAAAACACAACCACAGAAGTGACCGTGATGTTCAAAAGGGACCAAACTGCGATACCAAGTGATACCAACAATGTAACATCGAACTCAAAATAAAATGACAACATAAAAGGCAATAAAAGAACACAAATCCAGTTGATTGTTTTCTGTACAGTTTTTAAAATTGTATTTATAACAATCTGTTATTTAGCTTGTAAAGTACTCTACCAAAAACATACATTCTCTTTCCAGAATAAAGTTTGAGCCTCCATGCATTTTGTACTATAAAAGCTATGTGTAATTTCTCATAAAACAAGGACTAATCAAAAACAACTTAAATCCAAGAATGCATGTATGACTTTGCAAAAATGTTCTTTAAAGTAAAATGATTGTACTTGTATCTCCTTTCAATTAAAAAAATAAAATGCGACCGCATAAATCAAAAATAACACTTGCTGGCAGATAAGCAAAATACGGATTTGTTATTCTAGTTACTTGAACATTTGTTTGCCTTTTCTCACATGCATTAAAATATGGCTGATCACCTGACAGAAGCAGCATTTTGGGACAGTGGCTGAGCTTAAAGACACGTCAAGGCAACCGTTTGTTTGAAAGGCAAACAAACGGCAGCGTTAGCAGCAGGATACAAAAGACAGAGATGATCAGAAACGGCTAAAGGAAGAACAGTGGAGGGAAACGCTACGTGACAGTCAAAAAGAAAGAAAGAAACGAATGCCCTTCAGAGGGAGCTGTTACAAAACCATTAAAAACTTCTTGTCAATAGGGGGGCGCTATTTTCACTTTGGAAAAAATTGTGCCCAATTTAAACGGCCTCGTACTCTATTCTAGATCATACAATATGCATATTATTATTACTATTGGATAGAAAACACTCTCAAGTTTCTAAAACTGTTAGATTATATCTGTGAGTTAAACAGAACTCATTTGGCAGCAAACTTCCAGACAGGAAGTGAAAATTCTGAAAATGGGGCTCTGTTTCAGGGCCTGCCTATTCAACTGGCTTATATTTATCGATATACATGCACTTCATACGCCTTCCACTAGATGTCAACAGGCAGTGGAAGGTGGAATGGGGTGTCTGAGCTTGATCTGAGGTCGAACAAGAGCTTTTGGAGTGGCGGGTCAGGAATTTCCTTTCTCTACCAAGGCGCACGAAGCACCTCTATATTGTCTTCTGATAAGCGTTCGGTTTACACGGCGAATATCTCCGGCTCTGATTTTATTTGATACATGTGATAATAACATCGTAAAGTATGTTTTTTCAACCGAGTTTTATCAGATTATTCAACGTTTATTGGGACTTTTGGAGTTTTCCGTTCTTTGTGTAGAGAGAAGATGGGAACGTTATCAAGCTTGGCTAGCATTGTGGCGCGAATTCGACAGAAGAAAAGGACATTCTAAAACCAAACAACGATTTATTCTGGACCAAGGACTCCTTGTACAAGATTCTGATGGAAGCTCAGCAAAAGTAAGAACAATTTATGATGTTATTTGGTATTTCTGTGGAAAATGTTGATTCCTATTCTCTGCCGTTTTGGCGAGCGCTGTCTCGCAATAACGCAAGCTGTTTGTTATGGTAAAGTTATTTTAAAAAATCTAACACGGCGGTTGCATTAAGAACCAGTGTATCTTTCATTTGCCATACAATAAGTATTTTTATGTAAAGTTTATGATGAGTTCTTTGGTCAGATTAGGTGAGTGTCCAAAATATCTCTGGAGATTCTGGTGAATCGATGCTACGTATTCACAATGTATAATCAGGATTTGTAGCTCTAAATATGCACATTTTCTAACAAAACATAAGTGTATTGTATAACCTGATGTTATAAGACTGTCATCTGATGAATTTGTTCAAGGTTAGTGATTAATTTTATCTCTATTTTGTCGGTTTTGTGCAAGCTATTTTTGCGGGGAGTAAATTGCGTTGTGTGTTTGGCTACTGTAGTGAGCTAATAGAAATATATATTGTGTTTTCGCTGTAAAACACTTAAAAAATCGGAAATATTGGCTGGATTCACAAGATGTTTATCTTTCATTTGCTGTACACCATGTATTTTTCATAAATGTTTTATGATGAGTATTTAGGTATTTCACGTTGCTCTCTGTAATTATTCTGGCTGCTTCGGTGCTATTTGTGATGGTAGCTGCAATGTAAAACTATGATTTATACCTCAAATATGCAAATTTTTCGAACAAAACATAAATGTATTGTATAACATGTTATAAGACTGTCATCTGATGAAGTTGTTTCTTGGTTAGTGACTAATTATATCTCTATTTGGTCGGTTTTGTGATAGCTACCTATGCGGTAGAAACATGGTGAAAATATGCGGTTGAGTCTTTGGCTATTGTGGTTAGCTAATAGAAATACATATTGTGTTTTCGCTGTAAAACATTTAAAAAATCGGAAACGATGGCTGGATTCACAAGATGTTTATCTTTCATTTGCTGTATTGGACTTGTGATTTCATGAAAATTATATTATATGATATCCCTGTCCCGTTAGGCTAGGCTATGCTAGTCAGCTTTTTTGATGAGGATGCTCCCGGATCCGGGATGGGTATCACTGAAAGGATAAAGCACAAAACTAATGTTCTCAGGTTAGAAGGATTCATCTGTACTGAAGTCTGACAGGGCCAGGTGGACAGTCAAGCCCTTACATAAACCAAAAGAGGAAATGCTGCGAAAAACAAAACATACATTAGACCAAACGTTATCCCATCTCCTTTCTCTGTCCATCCACACAGCTGTAACTAAGACACTTGTCCTCTGGCACCACAGTCCACTGAAGGGGTGCAGATTGGTGACGTTCTTCTCAACGAAGGTGTCACACATTTTCTCACAGTATCTCTGGTCCGTCCCATCGTTACTATGCTCTGACCTGCCATGACATGGGCACTGGGCACACCCACAGCCCACTATATGGAAGCATTCCCAAGCCTGGAATCTTCAACATCATCATAATCATCACATCTCACCAGTAATCAGTCAGTCACTCATCCTCAGTCGCTTCAACAACACTTTGATTATGCTATTTTAACATCACATGAGCCCTACACACCTTAAGGATAGAAACAAACATATATTGACCTGCGTTACATCTTACGGTAGATACACAGTAAAACCTTGTCTGTGCAAGAAAGAAAACAATTTCATGAACATAGTTTTCTGAGAAAATAATATGGAAATAAGTTGCCATCCGGTCCTGCCATTCATTTTAGATGCGCTGTACACAAATCATACTGTATTATTCCTGTCTTACACACTCCTGCAGACAAAACTGTCATCAAGACAACATTGGTACCGACTTACAAAACTGAGTTCGCCTTCCCCTGCTCAAAATTAACACAAACAAAATTAAATAGAACAATGTTTTTTTCTCTATACAATTCATACAAAACAAAATGCTCCAATGATGATGTTTTTCTTCTTCTAATTGTTTTTTTTCCCATTTCCTTGTGCACAGAGGTAGTGGCTATTTAGGTAAAGGGACAAAAATAGTAAATAAAACATTTCTTCTATGAAATGTTTTTGTTCATTTTTGACCAGAGGAATCGTAAAAGAACAAAATATAATACTGCAATCACATACAAAAGGTCAATTTTTGTACAATTTATACAGTGTGCACAACTTTTCTGTTTATTTTCTTTCCGTTTTGTCTTTCAAAGGCAAAAAGAGGGGTGTGTTTGGAATGTTACGCCCCAGGCTAATAGACCGTTTATGCTAGCAGGTCCACCAGAGGCTCCTCATCCCCCCGTGACAGAAGCTCCTTCTTCTCATCTGTGCTGGTCAGGGAGTTGCGGCTGTTGTGGGCTCCCATGTACAGTGTGGCGTACACTAGGTTGGTGAAGTTGGTGGGCTGGGAAGAGACCAGGGAGGACCATGAGATCAACTAAATACATGGTAGTAGGTCTGTGTTTGTATGTTGCCTCATTTGTGTCCAGGATGTGTGTGTTTGCTTGTGCAGGTATGTGTGACATGGTGCAAGTGTCTTTGTGTGCTTGCTTGTATTACTTTGTGTTTTACCTTGTCTGGGTCCAGTGTGAAGTCTGAGTCTAGAAGATCCCCGGCATCATCGTCTGGCTCACCCTCGTAGATCTTGTACGCTGGGTTTCCTATCTCTACGTTCATGGCCCCGTTAGTCATCCTCTGGTGCTGGAAGCCCTTGGCCCTGCAGATACAGAGGTGAAATGACATGATCCCTTTGACACAGACGGGTCCTGAGAGCGTCCACACAGCGCGGGCAGCGACATGGCCACATCATGGGGGTCAGGGCTCACATCACTGTCACGGTAACCCAGGAAGCCTGGACCCAAAGCCACAGCCCAGGCAACAACGCAAATCCAGCATTCACCTAGCTAGTATATACTACAGGACACACTGGTCCTGGAGAGGGGTATGTAACAGTACCAAGTAAGCCAACATTACACATACACCCTGTAAGTGATACTACTGAATGCCTACTAAAAAGACACAAGCAAGGTCAAATCTATCGATGTCTTGGACAGAAATCCAAGTTGTTGTCAGTTTGGAGCATTACCATATTGGTTCAAACCATGGACTTGAAGAATGGAGAGAAGTAACAAATCAACCAACTACCATTGTAAATGCTGGATTTTCATGTTGCATTTTCCAAATCCTGGCTTGGAACAACGCAGTCAGAGCGTCCTCTCTCTCAGTATGATAAATACTATAGCATTCTACACAACCCAATACAGTACAGCATGATGGAGAACAGCATGGGGTCCATTAAGACATCCTGGGGCCATAGACTGATCAATTTCACAACCTCTTCAACAGATCACCACCTGTTACACCCCTAGAAGTATAGTAGGGGTTTTGGAGAGGGTAGACCAGTCCTGAACAGGTATTTAGATCAGGAGAGGGAGGGGCAAGCTGAACTAGAGGGTCATGACTCCTTAGGCACAACAGATAACGACATTGACCACAGGACCCAACACTGCACAACAAAAGAGACTGATGAAGAGAGAGAGATGGATGGGATGCCATATTGAGTGAGAGAGGATGGAAAGCGTAGCGTGGCAACCGTTACCGCGAGAGTCTGGAGAAGGACTTGCCCGGCCTGCCAGACCTGAGGGACAGAAGAGATGCAGTTACTCACAGCAGAGAGGGGTGGGGGGTAGGTGACCACATTTAAAATAATCAAATGCGGGACAACGGGATGATTTTGCGGTACAGTGTAGCCTACATGAATACATGTTCTTGGCAGCGCTCCAAGCAAGCTAACTGAAGCGCACAAAGCCTACTCTTTTGCCGAGCGAGCACCTTATTTGGTGATGCAGAAACGAGACCACATGTGGCTGTTTTATAAGAATCTGGGAATATTTGGCCAAGTAAACATTTGTGGTTGGTCTCAGGGAATGTAAAACAGTTCGGAAGGGAGACTTTTAAAAACGGGATTGAGTGAAGTACCAGCAAATATGTTGAATGAGCAACTAATGAGCTTTACAAGTTTGATGAAATTACCTTATCTTTCAGTCTAATACGGCTATTTACGTCTCGTCTTGTGCAGCCAGAATATTCAATCTCATCAACGATTGGAGAAGTGTTTAACATCACCAGTACCACATACTTATGATATATATATCTTGTCATAAGCGCAATGTGACTGCAAAAGAGACAGATTGGAATGTCAATTCTCAAACGAATAGAAAGTCTGACTTAAATACAGGACAAATCTAACTTTGTGTAAAGTAGTGTTGCTTTAAATTGTTAATAAAATATGGGACATGATTGTTTGGTTGTGGAACGCACAATCTGGGACATGTGGTCACCTTAGGAGAGAGCGAGGGAGGGAGGAGAGAGAGAGAGAGTGCAGAGGCCGTAAGAAGCATCATTAAAGACAGCCTAAGAAGAAGAGAGAGCTTGATATGGGGTTTAAGGTAGATATTGTCCCAGTGTTCCGCTAGTGCCCCGGTGTTGTATTGTCTAGTGTAGCGTTCCTCACCCACTCATCCTCCTCCTGTACCAGAACACAGCTCCTCCCACCAACATAACCAACAACAGCAGCATCAACAGTGGGATCACTATGGAGGCAGTACCTGCACATGGACACACGGAAACAGTATACATACACAGACTTCAGGTAGCATCAAGTCGATGTGCAATCACAATAATATGTGTAAAATGTAGAGTAGCAGATCTTCTTTTTGCAAACCATCAGAAAAGTTGAGGACAGTTTACTTACGTCCACCAGACTCTGAGGAGGCCACCGCCTCACAGCGATGCCCCACCCAGCCTGCAGAACACCTGGGGGAGTGTCACGCCCTGGCCTTAGTTATCTTTGTTTTCTTTATTATTTTAGTTAGATCAGGGTGTGACATGGGGGATGTTTGTGTGTTTTTTGTCTAGTCTAGGGTGTGTGTATTGTCTAGGGGGTTTTGGTAGAGTTCATGGGGTTGTGTTCAGTGTAGGCGTTCATGTAAGTCTATGGTTGCCTGGATTGGTTCTCAATTAGAGACAGCTGTCTATCGTTGTCTCTGATTGAGAGTCATATTTAGGCAGCCATAGGCATTAGGTAGGTTGTGGGTAATTGTCTATGTTTGACGTTAGTAGCTTGTGTCTGCACTTTCGTTTGTTAGCTTCACGTTTGTTGTTTTGTCTAGTTTGTATTAGTTTCATCTTCAAATAAATAGAAGATGTATTTATATCACGCTGCGCCTTGGTCCTCTCTTTCACCTAAAGATGATCGTGACAGGGAGAGAGATAGACACAGACAGATGTAACCAGAGGTACTATAATATATGTATGTGAGAGTGCGAGATAGAAAGAGAGAGAACTTACTTGCACTCTGGTGTGTGTGTGGGTTGACAGAGCACTGTCCATTAGCACAGTATTCATCACATGTGTAGCAGCTGAGCTGGACTCTGCCATTTGTGCAGCTACAGGACACACACAGGTAACAATAGGTTAGGAGGATGTGTGTGTGAGTGTGACACTTACATGCAGGTGACCTCTCCTGTGGGCTGGAAGGAGTTGGTGGGGATACACTTGCCGTTGCTGCAGTAGTGACACTTGTCCACCTCGCAGGTGCTGCCGCTGAACTGGGGTAGACAGCGACACTGGCGCGCCCCGCTGGCACTCTGCAGAGAAGTGCCTCTGTTCAGACAGTGGCCCTCGCAGCTACCTACTCACACACACACACATACATGAGAGACAACTATCCGTCTGAGTATAGTGAGAGCAAGGAGTCTTGAGGTGGATATCAAAAGAGTGCCAGGCAGTTAACATTTTGTATTCCTCCACTATTCTAACTCAGTAGTGTTTGAGTATTATACTGCCAGCTGGTGGCAGTAGAGAGACAGTTTTAAATGTTTTGTTTATTAGAGCCCGAATTAGCTGTTGCACATGCAGCAGCTATTCTTTGTGGGGTCCATACAAAACATTAAAAACATGAACATTTCAGTCATTTAGCAGATGCTCTTGTCCAGAGCAACGTACAGTTACTGCATTCATCTTAAAGGGCAATTCGGCCACTTTCAACTGCATATTCCTTACCTCCAGCACCACACCCGTGTGTCTACATATGTGAAAATGGAGCGTTTCCATGTGTGGTTAAAAGTACTAAAACATGCATCCTAATTGCAACAAGGCAGTAAAGTAATACTGCAAAAATGTGGCAAAGCAATTAACAAAAGTTAATTTGTTAAGTTGTCCAGAATACAAAATGTTTTACAGTATGTTTGGGGCAAATCCAATACAACACATTACTGAGTATCACTCTCCATGTTTTCAAGCATAGTGGTGGCTGCATCATGTTATGTGAAGGCATGTAATCGTTAAGAACTGGAGTTTTTCAGAATAAAAAAGTAACCGAATGGGAGATGAATTCACCTTTCAGCAGGACAATAACCTAAAACACAAGGCACAAATATACACTGGAGTTGCTTAACAAGATGACATTGAATGTTGCTGAGAGGCCTAGTTACAGTTTTGACTTAAATCACCTTGAAATTCTATGGCAAGACTTGAAAGTCTAGCAATGATCAACAACCAAATTGACAGACCTTGAATAATTTTTTTAAGAGTAATGTGAAAATATTGTACAATCCAGGTGTACAAAGCTCTTGGAGACTTACCCAGAGACTCACAGCTGTAATCGCAGCCAAATGTGATTCTAACATGTATTGACCAGGGGTGTGAATACTTATGTAAATTAGATATTTCTGTATTTCATTTAATACATTTGCTAAAATTTCTAAAAACATGTTTTCACTTTGTCATTATGGGGTAGTGTGTGTAAATGGGTAAAACAAATCAATTTTGAATTTGGACTTTAACAAAACAAAATGTGGTATAAGTCCAGGGGTATGAATAGTTCCTGAAGGAACTTCACAGCACAGTCACCTATACTATAGCTAGCTAGCAAGCCAAACTTGTATATAGTTAGTGACCCATAGGCCAACTCTTGCTGCTACTTTTGCGCTGCCGTGCATAACGTCTCCAGAAACGACGATGTATCGCAGCCGTGTTGACATTTCACCTCTCCACGTCTTCATCCACTTTTGATGTCACTAATGTTAGCTAGGTGATGCGCCTATGATACATCGTTCGGTTAACGTGTGCCTTGCCGGGCTGCTTACTATAGCCAAGTGAACGACATTAGCTCATAATAATATTAGCTACTTATTATAATATTAGCTTACTCATGTAATAAATACCATTTAAAATAACACAAGCATATTGCTATTACGTTGTTATAACTAACTTCTTTCAAAACAGGGTTTCTCACAAACTCATAAACAGATACAGAGACCCACACACACACCCAAGGACAGAGGGCTGACGTAAACCTTTCATAAACACTGATAAGAAAAGGGTGCTTGGGTCTGCATTTCACGAGATAATAAGACACACACACACATACCCAAGGACAGAGGGCTGACTACGCACACACAAAATCTCCTGCTTAGCTGAACATTTGGTAACAAAGAACTTTTGCTACAAGACTCAGAAGGATGACGCCCAGCTCATCAGGACCAATCTGAGAAGACAACAACCTGTCCAGAACCAACCAGAGGACCAGAACTTCCAGACTCAACCTACTTTCTGTGCTGTATAAAATGTCTATGCACTCTGTTATCTGGGCTTTTTCTGGAGGTTCCTTATGAGCTAAATGAACGAGTCCGTATACGCTTGTACCAGATATCTTTACTCTTAAATTAAACTGTCGCTTGTCATACAATTTACCACCTTGTCTGAATCGATCCTTGACCGGCTCACCCTTCTCCATATCCCATTATCAACAGAAACTTGGTAGCAGAGGATGGTTGTCTAGATACCCGGTCCAGAGTGGTTGATGTAGATGTGAGGGGGCGAGTTGGTGAAAGGACGGTTCACGGAGGACAGGTGAAATCTTTTGGGGGGGAGGACAACAGTTCTGCTCAGCTCGGGAAACTGATCTCCTGGTCGACCATAAACAAGGTAAGCAAGACCTGTTAAATCAAACCTTGCATATTGTCGTATAGTATATCCAAATTTCGATCAGTAGTACCGAGTCTGGGTAAGAATTCTTGTTTAAATTTATGTGTATAGATGACATGTGAAAGACAGTGAAGTAAACATATGTGGCCATAATTTTGTTCCGATAGTCCGGCGGCGACCGGTCCGGCAGAGTCCGGTAAGGGACAAAATTGTGTTATATTCCGATAGTCCGGCAGAGACCGGTCCGGCAGAGTCCGGTAAGGAATAGTTAAAAGTTAATTAAGAAGACTTATCCGATAGTCCGGCGGCGACCGGTCCGGCAGAGACCGGTAAGGAAGTCTTAGTCCTAAGTCCGGCAGAGACCGGTCCGATTAGATTCGGTGGGGAACCAGTGGTGTTGGAAACACAAGTATGAAGTAGTGGTGTCAGAGACACAAAAGAATATATACTGATTAATGTGCATTGTTTAAATGACAAACGCTCCATGTACCAATAGGGTCGGATGTGTAAATGTCAACTGATTAATGTGTATTACTTAATGACAAACGCTCCATGTACCAATAGGGTCGGATGTGTAAATGTCAACTGTTTAATGGATGTTGTTTAATGATGAACATTGCTAGTTAAAAATAGGATTCCGATAGTCTTAAAGTGTATAAGCCTCATCCAAAAGCCCGAATATTCGTTCGGTGAAGGATGTATTTAAGGTGAACAGTGGTAAATGATAAAGTGGTAACTATTCTAAGTCCGGCTGAGACCGGTCCGACTGAGGTCGGTAAGGAATAGAGATAATTGTGAAAAGTGATAACTATTCTAAGTCCGGCTGAGACCGGTCCGACTGAGGTCGGTAAGGAATAGAGATAATTGTGAAAAGTGATAACTATTCTAAGTCCGGCTGAGACCGGTCCGACTGAGGTCGGTAAGGAATAGAGGTAATTGTATTTATTCTAAGTCCGGCTGAGACCGGTCCGACTGAGGTCGGTAAGGAATAAACTTAATTTGTGTTGTGATAAGACCTACTCAATAGTCCAGGCTGAGACCGGTAAGGAGTAGGTTTGAATTGTGTAGTGATAAGTGATAGCTATTCAATAAGTCCGGCTGAGACCGGTCCGACAGATCGGTAAGGAATAGGTTCAGAGTGTTCGAGAGATCTTTAATGTAATGTGTAAGTGTTGAATGTATACTGATTAATGTGAAGTATTTTAAGTGACAAATATTGACTATATTGAATGAATGCTTAAATGATGAGTTTAAATGTGCTGATATAATCTGTTGGTTGCGCATTCCACAACGCCGTATAAATTAAATAATACATATAAAATTCTGAGTGTACGAGGGAGGAGCTCTGAGATAAGACAGAGTACGTGTCTCCAAGAATTCATCACGGGTATTTACCAGTGACGGGCTAAGTATATTCAGATAGTCTAAATATAGTGATGAAATTTAATCAGATGTTTTAAAATATAGAGATAAAAGTTAAAATATAAAATACATGACAATATGACGACCCCAAATACTCCAAAGCTAAAATTTAACGATTTTCTAGATCAGAAGATACAAGACAGGTCAGGGGGAAAAGAACAGTGGAAGTCTATAAAGAATGTTTGGGAAGGGGTGAAGTTGAAATGGACACAGGCAGGTTACCTAGGAGGGGGCCCGCCAAGCAGGGCCCAACTGAGTACGATGGAAGGCGGACTGAGAGAGGCAGTGCAGGAAGCTAGAGACAGGGAGGTAGAAAAGAATAAAAGTCATTTGTTTAAGAAGGAAAGGACCACCAAGAGAGGGAGGTCATATGCCCGCTCTTGATGTACACCAGATAGGTATGACTGATTATGTAAGGAAACTGACGGAACTCTCTGTAGCACTCTCTACCCAGGTTCGCAAGGTCCAAGAGGGGGAGCTGCCAGGAGGCACGCCACTACTGAATGTAAAATGGTGACTGGGTGGGGGTTAAAGTCCACAAGAGAAAGTGGCTGGAACCCAGGTGGACTGAACTGTACGAAGTGAAGGAGGTTACTTCACACTCAGTTCAGGTCAAAGGTAAATCAGGCGCACCTTGGCACCACCTCACACATTGCACTCCAGCTCCAATTCCTTCCAGAACACTGACAGAAGTCAGAGCTGATTTGAGCGGCCTAAATTCGATTCCAAATGAAGACACTCCTGACTCAGGTGATGCGGCATCAAACTCCGCCTCCCCTGAAAAAGGAACCTCGCACAGTTAGAGGGACATTTCTCCCTCCCTGGGCAAGACTAGGGATATCTGGCCCCTTATTTGTGATATTCCTCCACACACTCATAACTCTTAGAATAGTTGGGGGTGGAGAGCTGTACAGAGAATGGACAGAAGATGGCAGTATTGCAGCACTCAACGGTCTCCCAGCAAACGGGGAGCCTGTTTGAATGCTGGTGACAGAGAAAAACTTAGAACCAATTCGGAGTAGAGAGAATACATTTAATAACTTATTTAGGTTAAATTTACAGACTAATGATATTATTGTTATGGATTGGCTGACATGCGATATAAATTTAGCGAAGTATATGGTAAGTTTACACTTTGGAATGGAGAAAGTTGAGAAGTTGATTTTACTTATACGATAGTTTTGCTGCTAAACTCAGTTGGAGTAACTAGATGTTTTGCCTAGAGGCATGAATAAGACAGTCATTTTTGGTATTATATTGGCTAGTTGCTGCGTTCTGAACACAGGTTGAGCGCTAGTAAACGCATATCTTTATTTGAACTATACTAATCTATTTGATAAAAGTACTAAACCTGTATATTTAACATTTGATAATGATTGGCAAATCCATATATTTAACCACAACTTTGAATTTAGCATTGAGTATTATAGGAGGAACGGGATAAAATTTGTACTCTCCCCACCGGGTGTGGCCGTATTAAATTATGCTAGAGAAAATTGGTTGTGTCATTTAGAGGGAAAATGTGTACATTATGGCTTTGAGATACTTTTCAAAAGTCGCTGAAAGTTATTGGTTTTGGTTTAGGTAACACCAGAGAATTCGAACAATAAGTAAACGTATTCTAAACGTGATCTGTTTTCATTATGGGGAACAAAGAACGACTCGCAACCTGGTATGGCTGGCAGGGAGTTTTTAAAGGGACAGTACACGTTTATCACAGTTGTGTTACAGGAAACATCGGGGAAATTTAAAACGAATGATTTAAGGGTATTATCATAATTATTAGGTTTTGTTTTTGTGGTAAACGTTTGGGTTAAGGGGTTTTCCGTGTTCCCAGAGACAAGATATCTTAAAAGAATACACTCATATTGGAATAGGAGTTTTACTTTCTGAGTTTTATTTAGACAAGGGACTTTGAGAAGATAAAGGGTTCTTTTGGTATGTCTAGATATGGTATGGAACACGAATGTAGGTGTAACCTTTTTGACCTCTTTTCGTTGCATTTTCCTGTGACTTGATCACTCACGGGGGGATGTAGTGAGAATAATGAAATTGTGGTCATTTGGGAATACTAGTTTTGAGGTAAATTGATATAATAGAGTTTATAACTCTTGACCATAATTGTAGTTTTAACCACAGAGGAGTCAGGATTCTGTTTTTAAACATTGGCTATGACGGTTTTGAATGGGCTGTTATTGAATTGGTTTGAACAGGAGATATTTTAAGCCTATAGGGCATGAAAATAAAAGTGATAGAGAGCTTATTAGTAAAGAAAGGAATTTATATGGTTAGCATTTGTTTTGGCCATAAGAAGATAGAGATAGGTTTATTAAGGTTATGTAAGGACTTTAGAGATTGACACTATAAGACATGTTGTTATTTTAAATCCATGATTTCAGATAAAGTCAAAACAGTGAGACACTTAGTTAATATTGCAAAAGAACACATAGTTGTTATTGACTATTATTAGAAAAAGGCAGACAGATGGGTCTACCCCGCACTGTTGAGACCTTGAAGGTTTGAGAGTAGAGTGGGGAGGGTGGACCAGGAAATGAGCAAGGTAGGCTGTGAAATAAGATAGGACAGAAGGGGGTTAACGCATATAAGCAGCACAGATACATTTTAAAGTAGATAAGTCACTTGACAGATAATTGGTAAAGGATAGATATGAATGGACACCCAAACTCAAGGGACAATTGGACATGTGGAAAATGAAAGGGACGTTATAATATACTAAGTCATTATTTAGAGTAGGTAAGGTTGATACCTGGCCAGAGCCAGGTATCAAACGGGGGAGGGGTACATTGTGGTCTAGGATAGGATGGGGCCTATTGGATAATAAACTAATTTAAAATTTAAAAATTCTAGCTAAAAAAATAGGCATAGAATTTAAATATATAATCAGATAGAACAAATGAGAAACTGTTTGTTAACCAAACCTGTATGTCCAAGATTTTATGCGTTGCAGGTGAATTAAAGGAGAAGGTGATTCACTCGACCTGGGGGCATATCGCACTTGGAGGGTGAGACACACTGACACTGCCGAATGATCACAGAGTTAAGGAGAAGAACCGTTACTAATAGAGTTCGGGGATCAACTCCTTAATGAAGAATTCCCTGCCCCCGACCTTTCCTCACTGTGTGCGTTCATAGAAGTGAAAGTGTTGCTTGGTCTCTGGCTGATGATGTGTTCTCTGGGAGAGGGTGGGGCTTTGCAGGACTGCTTGTGGTCCTGAGCTGTCTGTTTAGGATACGATGGGGATGTTACCGTCGCAGTGCTGCCAGAACCACCCCCAGTTCCGACAGACCAGGTTCAGCCGGCCTCCTCCACCACTTCAAGACCAAGTCCCACGCCATCACCTGAACTCTACAATCTGGTATAGGTAATAAATGTAAAAGACATCTCAGATAGTGACCAATTGGGGACTGAAACTGGTTATGAGGGAAGGGAGAATATGTGGTTGGCCTACAAAACACTTAATAGAAAGGACTGTGTCGTATGTGGACATGCCAGACCTATTCTGGCTGCTCACCCATTTGCCCTAAGTAAGGGGGAAGGTTGGATGTGCATATTGGAAAGTTTAAGCCAAATTCAACCCTGTGTAAAACTCTGAGTCTTGTGTTCCCAGAAGTCCGTCCCCAGAAGACACCATGGGGGGTTAAGGCATATGGGGGATATTACAGCTGTATCACTGGTACAGGTAGAGGTATAGACTATGGGAGGTTCCCTACTGCTGCCTGCATCACTAATGTCACTATTAACTAGAGGTGTTGCTGATGTATGGTGGATGTGTGGACCTGCCAGGCGGTTGACCCCATTTTGAAAGGAGATTATCAGGGAACATGTGTTTTGGCCAGTCTGATAAACACCATTGCCTATTATTGAGGTTACAGCTAACCAACTTTTGGGAGCTGCACATGACAGAGGCTTGGGACCAACCCAGGAGACGGCAGAAACGTGACGCTCCTTGGTCCAAGAGTACAGATAACATCCACACCAACCTGTTGGGGGTCCCAATAGGGGTCCCCCACGAATTCCAGACATTAAACAGGAATGATGGCCTGTGGCATCTGATGCCCATCATTGGCCCAGCTATTGTTGATGCTAAACAAAATGCCTGGGTCAATTATATCTACTATAATTAATAATGATTTGTTAAATACACCCACACAGCACTTACAGGGATGGCTGAACAATTGGATGCTACCTCTCAAACCAGTAGACAAAATAGACTAGCACTGGACATGATTCTGGCCGACCAGGGAGGTGTATGTAAAATGTTTGGAGAACAGTGTTAGACGTTTGTCCCTAACAATACTAGTCCGGATGGGAGCATTTCAAAAGCTCTGAGTGGGTTGGCAAGGTTATCGGTGGAGGTGGGGGGTCTTGCAGGTGTGGAGGAGAGTGGACTGTTCCCTTGGCTGGGTGCTTGGTTTGGTAAGTACACTGCAGTGATGATTACTGGATTTCTGACCCTAAGTTGTTGTTTTTCGTATGCTCATGTTCCGTAATGCCTGTATCATACCTTGTTTGAAGAAGTCTGTTACAGATGTGGAAAGGGCCTATGGTATGATGCCGCTGCTTGATGCTCCAGTTGGAGAGGCTGATACGAAATCAAGCTTTCGCAGGAGAGTGGGCCTGACAGAGGAGGACCCTTGGTTCGCTGTAGTTGATGTTGTCGAATGAATAAAAAGTGATGTTTGTCCTCCCTGTTGTGAAGGTTTGAAGTTCCCGGGTGGCGACGAGCCCACCTGATACAGGTTGTATAGAGGGATGGACCTGAGGGTTTAACATATTCTCGTTTTTTGGTTACTAATGTGTCCAGGGGTAGTTCTTGGAGTGGTCTCCTTTTGGTCCTTGCTCATCCTTATCGTGGGCAAACTTGGTATGTGAGACTAATTATGACTGGTCCAGTTACACCTCTACTACATTAGGAAAACAATGGAGGAAACTCTTGACTTTGACAAAAAACTCTGAAGGACTTAAAATTACTATCCATCCTGGTATTGCATTAGGCTGCCAGGACTTTACACTTGCTCCTTATGTGAGCTGTACCACTCCACCAGTCTCTTGGGAGGTTCGAGTTTGTTATATTGATGATACAAAAGCACAGGCTGTAACTGAAAATGGTAATAAGAATAATTCTATTATTTTACTTGCAGCACCGCCTGCTCTTGACGGTGCTATCCTTACAGCTACAGGGGTCTCGGGACTTACAAATAACTGGCTACTATTGGCTGAGGAAGCTGGAAAGGCCTCCCGCCAGAGCTGTGTGGTATGTATGGGAGCCCGTCCACTCCTACGCATTGTACCGGCTACCCTACCTGATGTATGTCTGCTTCCTGTTATGAAGCATGACAACCCAACTGCCAACTGCTCTATGTGAGACAAGGTTTATCCTATTGTTAAAAGTACCAGACGGGCCCGATGTTTTCTTCTCGGGTTGCCAGGGCTAATTTTACTTGTATAAATATGTCCCTTGGCCCTCCAATGCTGGGAGCACTACCTTATGAATGGTGCAATAACACCCATAATCCTAATGCCCCTTTCCAACCTGTGTCTAGAGCTGATGTCTGGTGGTGGTGTGGAGGAAATCATCTATATGACCGCCTGCCAGGGAATGCCACTGGTCTTTGTGGTCTTGTCTCTCTGCTTCTTCCTGTTTCAGTGTATCCTATGGAAGTAAAGGACCTGATGGCCCGTGTAGAGAGGGACGGGGATTTATCCCGGTCCAAAAGATCAACAGGAGTGGATCCTGGAGACCCCACCTATCTTGATGCCATTGGGATCCCTAGGGGGGTGCCAGATAAGTATAAACTTGTGGATCAAGTGGCAGCCGGTTTTGAATCATCAGTGTGCTGGTGGTGCACCATTAATAAAAATGTTGACAGGATCAACTATATCCATTTTAATGTCCAAAAACTAGGCAATTGGACCCAGCAAGGCTTTGAGGCGGTACATGGCCAATTGGCAGCTACCAGCTTGATGGCCTTCCAAAACCGCATTGCAGTAGACATGCTACTCTCTGAGAAGGGAGGTGTATGCTCTATGTTTGGTGAACAGTGTTGCACCTTTATACCTAACAACACCGCCACTGATGGTAGCCTGACCATTGCCTTAGAAGGCTTGAGGACTCTTAATGGTAAAATGAAATCCCATTCTGGTGTAGACACCTCCATGTGGGATTCCTGGATGGATGCTTTTGGGAAATATAAAACCCTGGTGTCCTCAATTTTGGTTTCTATCTCAGTGTTTGCAGCCATTTTGGTTTTGTGTGGTTGCTGTTGCATACCATGCATTCGTTCACTCACCACTAGGGTCATATCTAAAGCCATTGACCCAACAAGCCCTTCCCAGATGTTTCCTCTTTTAGGGGATGAAGGCCCTCCATCTTTTGAGGACAACAACATGCCTGCTGCTTTTACCTTTTTCTAGTTTATGTCACGTCTCTTAGGAGACGTGAAGAGAGGGCATATGAAACTTTCTCTTCAAGAAAGTTTCTGCATATACTACTCCTGCTTGATCCCATGTTTATGTCACGTCTCTTAGGAGACGTGAAGAGAGGGAATCAAAACTTTTTCTTCTGGAAAAAGTTTCCCTTCTTGTGCCTGGATTCGCTTAAAGTTTATGTCACGTCTCTTGTGAGACGTGAAGAGAGGGAATCAAAACTTTATCTTCTGATAAAGTTTACTCTAATTTTGCCATTTATAGCTTTTGTCCTAGCTTTTGTCACGTCTCTTATGAGACGTGAAGAGGGGGATTTGTAATAAATACCATTTAAAATAACACAAGCATATTGCTATTACGTTGTTATAACTAACTTCTTTCAAAACAGGGTTTCTCACAAACTCATAAACAGATACAGAGACCCACACACACACCCAAGGACAGAGGGCTGACGTAAACCTTTCATAAACACTGATAAGAAAAGGGTGCTTGGGTCTGCATTTCACGAGATAATAAGACACACACACACACATACCCAAGGACAGAGGGCTGACTACGCACACACAAAATCTCCTGCTTAGCTGAACATTTGGTAACAAAGAACTTTTGCTACAAGACTCAGAAGGATGACGCCCAGCTCATCAGGACCAATCTGAGAAGACAACAACCTGTCCAGAACCAACCAGAGGACCAGAACTTCCAGACTCAACCTACTTTCTGTGCTGTATAAAATGTCTATGCACTCTGTTATCTGGGCTTTTTCTGGAGGTTCCTTATGAGCTAAATGAACGAGTCCGTATACGCTTGTACCAGATATCTTTACTCTTAAATTAAACTGTCGCTTGTCATACAATTTACCACCTTGTCTGAATCGATCCTTGACCGGCTCACCCTTCTCCATATCCCATTATCAACACTCACCATTTCACCGTCAGCTCATTCAACAGCTCCAGATCGAACTAAGTGCATTACAGACAGCAGTAAGCAGTAGTAAGTACCAGGTTGTAAACAGGAAGTAATGAGCCCGCACATGTACATGTTTTGCAGGTGGTTCCAAATGAACTAAAGCTATCCCTCGTCAGATATAAATGTAATTAATCTTATAATGAAACACACGGCATAGACCCAATATATTACACAGACTAAAACGATGATTTATTGACTCAATCGTTTTGCAATATCAGGGGTAAACTATGGGCATCATCTTTCAGCTGAAAAAGTGGATGATTTTAGCTGGTGTGGGCATTTAATCCTACTTTAGAATTAGGTGAGCATTTTTTGGAATATTTTTTATTCTGTACAGGCATCTTTCTTTTTACAATGACAATTAGGTTAATATTGTGGAGTAACTACAATGTTGATCCATCCTCAGTTTTCTCCTATAACAGCCGTTAAACGCTAACTGTTTTAAAGTCACCACTGGCCTCATGGTGAAAACCTTGAGCAGTTTCCTTCCTCTCCGACAACGGAGTTAGGAAGGACACCTGTATCTCTGTAGTGACTGGGTGTATTGATACACCATCCAAAGTGTAATTAATGACTTCACCATGCTCAAAGGGATATTCAATATCTGCTTTTTTGGAAGATCTCCCTCGTCTTTGTGGTTGATTCGGTTTGAAATTCACTGTTCGACTGAGGGACCTTACAGATAATTGTATGCGTGGGGTAAAGAGATGAGATAGTCATTAAAAAAATCATGTCAAACACTATTATCATTAGGTGACTTGCTAAGCACATTTTTACTCCTGAATTTATTTACATAAGGTGTCTCTACAGTAACCTACGGTGGGGCAAAAAAGTATTTAGTCAGCCACCAATTGTGCAAGTTCTCCCACTTAAAAAGATGAGAGAGGCCTGTAATTTTCATCATAGGTACACTTCAACTATGACAGACAAAATGAGAAAAAAAATCCAGAAAATCACATTGTAGGATTTTTAATGAATTTATTTGCAAATTATGGTGGAAAATAAGTATTTGGTCACCTACAAACAAGCAAGAGTTCCGGCTCTCACAGACCTGTAACTTCTTCTTACTTCTTATATCCACCATAATTTGCAAATAAATTCATTAAAAATCCTACAATGTGATTTTCTGGATTTTATTTCTCATTTTGTCTGTCATAGTTGAAGTGTACCTATGATGAAAATTACAGGCCTCTCTCATCTTTTTAAGTGGGAGAACTTGCACAATTGGTGGCTGACTAAATACTTTTTTGCCCCACTGTATATATAAAGATCCAGTTCATTTAAAAAAAAATGGGAGGCCTCTTACATGTCAGTGTTGATGCAAACATTCTAGCTAAATGCTTGGCGCATGGAGTTAAAAAGGTATTGTCAGATATTATTCATCCTAATCAGACATTTGTTTTTACATGGACGATACATTGGAGATAATATAAGACAAGTACTGGAGACAATAGAATACTATGAAATATCGGGGACACCAGTCCTGGTTTTCATAGCTGATTTTGAAAAGGCTTTTGATAAAGTACGACTGGAGTTTATATATAAATGCCTAGAATATTTCAATTTTAGAGAATCTCTTATAAAATGGGTTAAAGTTATGTATAGTAACCCTAGGTGTAAAATAATAAATAATGGCTACATCTCAGAAAGTTTTAAACTGTCAAGAGCAGTAAAACAAGGTTGTCCACTAAATCAGCATATCTATTTATTATTACCATTGAAATGTTAGCTGTTAAAATTAGATCCAACAATAATATTAAGGGATTAGAAATCCGTGGCTTTAAAACAAAAGGTGTCATTGTACACCGATGTTTCAGGTTCTTTTAAAACCACAATTAGAATCCCTCCACAGCCTCAGAGGATCTAGACACTTTTGCTAACCTCTCTGGATTAAAACCAAATTATGATAAGTATTGGATATTACGTATTGGATCACTAAAAAAATTCAACTTTTACATTACCGTGCAGTTTACCAATAAAATGTGGACATACTCGGTATACAAATCCCAAAAGAAAGAAATTCTCACTCCAATACACTTTTTAGAGGTTAAGGGAGGGGTTAAAATCTTGCTACCATGGAAAGGAAAATACCTGTTTTTTTGTGGAAAAATCACACTGATTAACTCTTTAGTCATATCACAGTTTACCTATTTGTTATGGTTTTGCCTACACCCAGTGACCTGCTTTATAAATGATAATGAACTAAACATATTACATTTTATTTGGAATGGCAAGCCAGACAAAATTATAAGGGCCTATTTATATAACGAATATGAATTCGGAGGGCATAAATTATTTAATATTAAAGCACTAGACCTCTCACTAAAAGGCATTAGTCATACAAAAGGTATACTTATCCAAAATAGTTCTCTAGTAAATTGGTAGGAATGTCTCACCCCATGTTCAAGAATGGCATTTTTCCCTTTATTTAGATTACAACTGCTCACTTTCAGTTGCTTGAAAACTAAATCTCCAAAATATCATAATTTTTTAAACAAGCCTTAGAAAGTTGGTGGCAATTTCAGTTTAATCCACCTGAAAAGACAGAACAAATAATACGATAAATATTGTGGTTAAACTCAAATATACTAATTGATAAAAAAATATTTTTCAATTACTTTTTATTTTTTTAAAGGTATAATGTTTTGTAAATGATATCATAAATAGGACTGGTGGAGTTGTGTCACACATGCAGCTAACACAGACATATGGAAATGTCTGCTCTACCCAAAATTACAACCACAAAAATGGAAGAGGCAAGTTGTCACACCCTGCCCGTAGAGAGCCCTTGGTTCTCTATGGTGTTGTGGTTCAGGGCGTGACTAGGGGGGTGTTCTAGTTTTCCTATTTCCATGTTGGTGTACTTGGTATGGTTCCCAATTAGAGGCAGCTAATTATCGTTGTCTCTAATTGGGGATCATACTTAAGTTCTCCATTGTTCCCACCTGGGTTGTGGGATATTATTTGTGTATGTGCTTGTAGGACCACTGAAGTTACGTTTCGTTTATTTGAGAAGCTTCACTGCAAATAAAGATGTGGAACTCAACACATGCTGCGCCTTGGTCCCGTCCTTATTACAAACGTGACACAAGTAGAAGGGGGGAAAAGTAAGGAACTTGTCTGTCGGCCCTGCATTTAAGAACATAAATGGTTAAAGAAAATTGTGATATATGAAAACATATACCAATTTCATTTGAGGACCAAAAAATTGACAGCTGTGCCATATAAATTGCAAAATAGTTGTACCCATTCCATGGCACATCGTTTATGAATTGACACGCAAAAGAATGCCGGATTCAAAACTTCACATTTTTCAATTTAAATTATACAAAATTCTTGCAACCAATAGAATGTTAAAATATTTATTTATTTAGGTACTGTCCATATGTAGCTCGTTTTTGGTCACAGGTCCAGGAATGGCTTTAGAATTGCAACATTTGCCTAGAACTAACGCTGCAGATAGCAATACTGGGTGATTTGAAAAGTCTATAATCAATCAATAATATAATTATTTTAGCAAAAATATATCTCTAATTTAAAATCAGTAGACAATATGAGAATAGAAAGGTTCAGTACTTTTGTGAAGCATCACAGCACAGTTGAAAAATACATGGCAAATAGAAAACCAAAATGGATGGTGTTAAGAGAGATGGGAGGGGTTGAATGGAGCTGAATGGTGGGACTAAGATAATCAATGTAAAACATACGGGGTCTGTAAAGTGTATATAGGTTCAGAAATTGTGAAATAGCACTGTTACAAAAATAAATCAAACTGGATGGACTTCAGAAATAGGACTAAAAACAATATAACTATTGTAAAATAGATTTTATGTAAAATGTGTATAATATGTATAAACTGAAGGTAGAAGCCTAAGTGTTGTTGTTTATTAGTTTACTCCAATTGGGGGAGGGGTGTTAGGGTCTGCAGGGAATAATAAAGGTATATTCTAAAAAACAGTAAGCATGCATGTACGCATAACCCCCCCAACCCAAATGTTTAAAAAAAACAAAAAAACAATGTAGCCTACTACAGCTGTAGGTAGCATAGAGAAGCTTATGCACTCTGACCCCATCTGGGCCAGGGGAAACGTAATGTCATGTTTCTATAGCCTAAGCTATGTACAATAAAGTAGCCACCTGAAGTGTGACTATAAACTAAATTTGATCACGTTCACATTTTTTTTAAATGTTTGCAAAAGAAATAGAAATATTACATTTACATTAGTATTCAGCCCCTTTCCTCAGTACTTTGAGGCACCTACGGCAGCGATTACAGCCTCGAGTCTTCTTGGATATGATGCTACAAGCTTGGCACACCTGTATTTGGGGAGTTTCTCCCATTCTTCTCTGCAGATCCACTCAGGCTCTGTCAGGTTGGATGGGGAGCGACGCTGCACAGCTATTTTCAGGTCTCATAGGTGATGTTCGATTGGGTTCAAGAACGGGCTCTGGCTGGACCACTCAAGGACATTCAGGGACTTGTCCCGAAGCCACTCCTGCATGGTCTTGGCTGTGTGCTTCGGGTCATTGTCCTGTTGGAAGGTGAAACTTCGCCCCAGTCTGAGGTCTTGGGTGTTCTGGAACAGGTTATTATCAAGGATCTCTCTGTATTTTGCTTCGTTCATCTTTCCCCTCGATCCTGACTAGTCTCCCAGTCCCTACCGCTGAAAATGGTGCCAGGTATCCTCCAGATGTGACGCTTGGCATTCAGGCCAAATCTTGGGTTTCATCAGACCAGAGAATCTTATTTCTCCAAGCGGGCTGTAATGTGCCTTTTCCTGAGGAGTGGCTTTCGTCTGCCCACTCTACCATAAAGGCCTGATTGGTGGAGTGCTTAGAGATGGTTGTCCTTCTGGAAGGTTCTCATCGCCACAGAGGAACTCTGGAGATGTCTGTCAAAGTGACCATTGGGTTCTTATTCACCTCCCTGACCAAGGCCCTTCTCCCCGGATTGCTCAGTTTGGCCGGGCGGCTAGCTCTAGGAAGACTCTTGGTGGTTCCAAACTTCTTCCATTTAAAAATGGAGGCCACTGTGTTCTTGGGGACCTTCAATACTGCAGAAATGTTTTGGTATCCTTCCCCAGATCTGTGCCTAAACACAATACTTCTCAGAGCTCTACGGACAATTCCTTCGACCTCATGGCTTGGTTTTTGCTCTGACATGCACTGTCAACTGTGGGACCTTATAGACAGTTGTGTGCCTTTCCAAATCATGTCCAATCAAATGAATTTACCACAGGTGGACTCCAATCAAATTGTAGAAACATCTCAAGGATGATCAATGGAAACAGGATGCACCGGAGCTCAATTTCAAGTCTCATAGCAAAGGGTCTGAATACTTACGTAAGTAAGTTATGTTTATTTGTAATAAATTAGCAAACATTTCTAAAAACCTGTTTTCACTTTGTCATTATGGGGTATTGTGTATAGATTGATGAGGATAAACAAATGTTTAATTCATTTTAGAATAAGGCTGTAACTTAACAAAATGGGGAAAAAGGGAAGGGATCTGAATACTTTCCAAATGCACCGTATTTATAGCCTAAAATAGGAACGTGATCAAATTTGGTTTATATTCACACTTCGGGTGGCTAGGCTACCGAGGCCTTGAACCAAAATGATTAACTGAATTAGTCAACACAATAGTGTTGACATACTGTATGAGTATCTTTTTAGTTACAGATGCAAAAGCCTTACATGATGCAACCCTGCATACAGCGAGGTCAGCCTTGTTAGGTTGTATGCAATCAGTTGTCTCTGTCTGTGTAAAGGGTTTTAATTTTGTCATCCTCCCTGGGCCAGGATTTTTTTTTTTTTTAGCATATGACCTGAATATAAAAAATTCTGGTCCCATCATAGCCCATATAATACCTTTTTTAAAGCTGATTTATTACTGTCATACGCTACAACAACTAGGGTGAGGAGTTGGATAGGTTTGTCAGTGGTGTAAAGTACTTTAAAGTACTTTAAAGTATTTTTACTTAGTTTTTGGGGGTATCTGTATTTTACTATTTATATTTTTGCCAACTTTACTACATTCCTAAAGAAAACTTTTTCTCCATACATTTTCCCTGACACCCAAAAGTACTCATTAAATTTTGACAGGAAAATGGTACAATTCACACACTTATCAAGAGAACATCCCTGGTCATCCCTACTGTCTCTGATTTGACGGACTCACTAAACACATGCTTCATTTGTAAATTATGTCTGCGTGTTGGAGTGCCCCTGGATATCTGTAATGATGTCTGAGTGTTGGAGTGCCCCTGGATATCTGTAATGATGTCTGAGTGTTGGAGTGCCCCTGGATATCTGTAATGATGTCTGAGTGTTGGAGTGCCCCTGGATATCTGTAATGATGTCTGAGTGTTGGAGTGCCCCTGGATATCTGTAATGATGTCTGAGTGTTGGAGTGCCCCTGGATATCTGTAATGATGTCTGAGTGTTGGAGTGTCCCTGGATATCTGTAATGATGTCTGAGTGTTGGAGTGCCCCTGGATATCTGTAATGATGTCTGAGTGTTGGAGTGTCCCTGGATATCTGTAATGATGTCTGAGTGTTGAAGTGCCCCTGGATATCTGTAAACAAACTATTGGGCCATCTCATTTGCTTAATAAGGAATTTTAAATGGTTTATACTTTTACTTTTGATACTTAAGTACATTTGATCAATTCCATTTACTTATGATACTAAAGCATATTTAAAACCAAATACTTTTAGACTTTTACTCAATACTATTTTACTGGGTGACTTTTACCAGAGTCATTTTCTATTAAGGTATCTTTACTTTTGCTCAAGTATGACAATTGAGTACTTTTTCCACCACTGAGGTTTGTCTACTACCACAGGGAAAACTCTGGGGCCCAGGAAGACAATTTCCCCTCCACCACTCTGGGACCTGAGGTGCCGCCTGAAATCACCACAATGTTACAAATGAAAAAAAACATATCCTATTTGTATGATCTACATCTTGCATGTTTTTGGTGGTGGGGATAGGCTTCCATAGTTGTATGTGGCTCAGTGCAGATGGCAGCTACTGCGACAATTTCAAAATGTAACAGGATGTTACTGCAATTTCAGGTAAAAACTACAGAAAAAGTATAAAATTAGGAAAATGTCTATATATTTCAGCAGTTTCAAAAACATTGCTCTGCTATTACCATTTATACTGTAGGAGTGTTGGCTCAACAAGACAACTGTTTACACTGCCCTGCTTCAAGGGGGGAAACTTTCAGGCAGGCAAGTGTCATGCACTAACTCCGGAGGTAGAGGTCTAGATGTATGCAAGTTTACATTTTAGTAATATGTGTAGCTGACGGTATATTTATAAAAAGTGTAGAGGCTCTAACTATCTACTAACCCTAACTCTTAACAGTAACATTAGCAAGCAGTTGCTTATCAACAGATAGATGCTCTACCAACGCTCATACTACAGATTGGCTAGACAAATAAAGTTTGACCAAAACTTCATACCAAATCATTGCGCCATTAAACCAATGGTGTCCATTTTTCCCAGGAATGGCTGAAAACCACAACAGAGAATAATAGACACTCAAGAATAAATTGCTTTCAAATTCCAAAAGATAAATGGAAGAAAGGCTGACAGTTTGTTTCTGGTGATACAGTATGTTACACTTGAGATCTGAAAAGGGAGGCTAGAGAAGCTAAGTGTATTAAAAATATTGATTATTGGGTGGACAGTTAGATCTACTCCCCAGTAAAATACAATACAAATTAACCTAACACTGATTTCCCCTAGTTTTACACACAAAATGTTGAACAAGACGGATATTTTAGATAAGTACAGGACTAAATCAAAACATCTAGGGGTTCATAGGGGGTGAGAAGGGCAATGGCTTTATGAGATGAAGTCACTGCTCACAGGATAAGTCACTCACACATCTCTGCCCTGCCAAAACAAATCCTATGTATCTGCTCCTTTTTAAATCAGACACATTTATCAATCAATATCACTCCAACACCTACTCTCTCTTTCTCTACATTTCTTTCCCTCCCTCCATCTCCAGGCCTTAGGAGGATGGTTTGGATGTGTGAATAGCTTTTTCACAGCTCCACAATGGTAACAGCCTTTATATCTAAAATGAGCTTCCTCTGCCAGTCACACACACTCTCACCAACATACAATCTAATCCACAATCTGGCCTCTTTAAAAGATATCATGAACATAATCTCTTAAATATGACATTTCGAGATCACACCGACCCAGGGGCAGCTGGGAAATGTTTTTAGCCATGACAGACTGATCTCTCCAGCAAAAGTTCCACCCAACATTTCCCATGTAGGCCTAAATTAGATCAAATCTGCTTGCTCTTTGCTATTGAGGTGTGTCCTGTTTGAACCTAGCATTTGTCAAGGCGTAGTTAAGGATCATACCATCTCCACGTTAACCGACACCCTAGACCTACTACAATTTGCATACCACCCCAACGGATCCACAGATGACACAATTGCAGGGTACTGGGCAGAGGCTGGCTAGTGGTGACTATTTCTCAATTGCACACTTGTCGTGTCCTCCCTGTCCCCCTTCTCAAAACACATTGGATGAGAACAAAAGAGGTCCCTCCCCTCTGACCTTCTCCTCCAATGGGTTTGAGAAAGAGCCGATAGATAGGACGTGGAGTATGCAATTGAGAAAAAGCTATTTACATTCTCCCTCCCTCCACCTATTCTTCCCACTCTTGCTCCCAGACAGATAAGCAGCAGAACTAGATAAAATAGCAGAACTAGATAAAATAGCAAAATGCACAAGGGAAAAAAAAAACATACAGATGTAGATATGCCCCCCTCAGAAAGATACAGCTTAATGTGAGCTCTCACATTTTTCAATATGTTTTTTACAAAAGGATAGATTTGGAGATAAACATTGATTTTTTGGCAGGTACATATGCAGGATGCTACCCTCCACAGCATGGCCTTCACTCCAGATCAAAACTCCAAACCTACAACCTAATTTTGACCAAAATTAACCCGAGCGAATACCGCTTCCAAGGTTATTTTTCCAAGCTATACGGAGGGTGCTCTAGCCAACAAACAGCAGAGACCTGAGGACACCATTCCAACCTGGAACTGAGTGAGTAGTGTTTGGTCTGATGCCATTTTGAAAGCCAAGAAAAATAAAAAATGTAAATAAAGTACATTACAATGATATATTGTACTTTATGGGGACAATGCTGAGTTAAGGCTCCCATGCTTACAAGGACAGGCCAGATTACAAATTCAATTAGCACTAAGGTGTGAAGTAAAAGGCCTTTGGGCCCAACAAGTGTCAGGAGTCTTTGAAGCGTCCTCTGAAGCCCCCTCCTGCTGTTCAAAGACCCTTCACTGGCATTTTCTACAGGAAATCTGCCTCCAGAAATAAAAGTGTCTCCCAAGTGGGTGTGACACCTACTCGACACCTATTCCACCTGGTGATCTGTTCACCGTTTGCCCTGGCCTGTCTCCCCCTGTCTGGTAACGGTACCTTCACAACACTCACCTCTCTCCCGAGGTTTCGCTCGCCTCCAGCACACGCGCACTGTTGGGGCGAGTGACTCTGAACATTCAATGGCTAGCCCCAAGTCGTTATATATTTTTTAAATGTTCTTGTGCATTTTGCTATTTGCCTCATGACTCCAGCATACTTTGTTGACTACAAACTTTGTTGCCTGATGAAATTGCTGTACAATATGATCTTGTTGCCATCTGATGCACACTCAGATGTCCTAAATCAGCACTGCAGAGCTCTCCCTGTACTATGCCGTGGCTTGATTGTATTACTGTTGATGATATCTGGAAAGGTGCATGTATACCCTGGGCCACCTACTGTTGCTAGCCCCAATTTTGACTTGTGCTCTGATATCTGCACGTTAACACTAGAAGCGTATTATCTAAAATGGATCAGTTGAAAGTGTGGGTTCACAGCTCCAATCCAGATGTGTTGTTCATTACTGATACGTGGTTAAGAAAGAGTGTTTTGAATACTGATGTTAACCTTTCTGGTTATAACCTTTTTCGGCAAGACAGATCTTCCAAAGGTGGGGCATGGCAAGGATTTACCAAGGATCACCTTCAGTGCTCGGTTGTCTCCACCAAGTCTGTCCCAAAACAATTTGATTTGCTGGTTAAGCATTAAACTTTCAAATAGCTCTTTGTTGACTGTTGCTGGGTGCTATTGTCCTCTGATCAGCACCAGCCTGTAACCTACCTGCCCTAAGCTCTCTCCTGGCCCCTTACACTAAGTCTGAATTTGTCCTGCTAGGTGACCTAAACTGGGATATGCTTAAAACACCTGTCCAAGTCCTAAAGCAATAGGACTCCCTAAATCTCTCAGATTAATCACCAATCCCACAAGGTATGACTCCAAACACCCAGAAAAGGCTACTCTCCTCAATGTTATCCTCACAAATAATCCTGATAACACCAGACTGATGCCTTTCTGTAATGACCTTAGTGATCACTGTTTTACAGCCTGTGTTCGTAATGGCTGCTCAGTGAAACGACCGCTTGCTAAAAAAACTTTAATGAGCAAGCCTTCCTTCATGAACTGGCCTCTAAAATGGTAAAGAATCAGCTTGAGTCCCTCTGTCGAAGACACTTGGACCTTCTTTTTTTAATATTTTCAGTGGTATTGTTCACAAAACATGACCCCAATGAAAATAAGAATTAAAACAGGTTTTGCCCATGGTTCGACCGTGATCTTGCAGAGTTACTCCACCTCAAGAATTGCATTTGGCGAAAGGCTCGGCACACGCATACTCAGGCTGACTGGCTCTCGTTCAGGCAAATGAGAAATAAGTGCACTCTAGCTATCCGGAAGGCCATAGTTAGTTACTTTAAGGAGCAGCTCTCTCTCTGTGGGTCTGACCCCAAGAAGTTTAGGAAAACAGTTAAAGACCTGGAGAATAAACCCTCCTCACATCTGCCCATGTCCCCTACAATGTGGTTGTTACTGACAAGACACCCCCTCTGTCCCCAATTCACACATTCCCTTTCTCAGGCTTGCCCTCCAGCATGGTAAATGACTAAATGTCCATGCTACGGTTTCTGATCTATAGGAAGCATTACCATCACCTCTGTCCAGGCCCGAGCGATGGCCTGGCAAATTGCATAGCCCTTATCCAAGACTGACAGCTCAGCATGCAATACATGAATTGCACAAGCACTCTGTTGCCTACCAGTGAGAGGTGGTGGATCTTTTCAAGTCCTGGAATTCTTGTTGTAGTGATGTTGCAACATTGCCAGCAGTAGGTCTGAGCAGTATGTTGTGCATTCATTGGTATTGTGTTATGGATGTGTGCAAAATTTGTACTGCTGGCATTCTGACCATCTCCAGGGGCCTTTTCACCAAATATTGCGTAGAAACTACTCTAGAATTTAGAATGTACATACACATTGGATTATTTGGTAAATCACAAGTTTTTGGCTAGCATCATATGCACACCGGTAGGAGATAACAATTGGTATTTATCAATGGTTTTCAGCCTCAGTGGTCATACAAGACCGTGGCTATTTGCATTAAGAAACACTCCTAATTAACCATATGGTCAAAATAATCCCTTAAAGCCTGCTGGGAATATAAAAAAAAGAAAATATATATCACACACACAGTTGAAGTCAGAAGTTTACATACACCTTAGCCAAGTACTTTTAAACTCAGTTTCACAATTCCTGACATTTAATCCTACTAAAAATGCCCTGTTTTAGGTCAGTTAGATCACCACTATTTTAAGAATGTGAAATGTCAGAATAATAGTAGAGAATTATTTATTTCAACTTTTATTTCTTTCATCACATTCCCAGTGGGTCAGACGTTTACATGCACTCAATTAGTATTTGGTAGCATTGCCTTTAAATTGTTTAACTTGGGTCAAACATTTCAGGTAGCTTTCCACAAGCTTCCCACAATAAGTTGGTTGAATTTTGACCCATTCCTCCTGACAGAGCTGGTGTAACTGAGTCAGGTTTGTAGGCCTCCTTGCACGCTGTGGCGGATGAATCAGAATTAGTTGGGTAACATAGATAATTAAGATGTTTTATTTACATAATATGCTTATGTGAGATACTTGTCATTGGAATGTATCCTTTTGGACTATTGTGTTGGCAGTTGCACTTTTCCCTCAGCTAGGGCTCAGTCACTTGGGGCCCAGAGAGGGGAGAGGTCAGGCTTGTCTTTCACATGTCCCTTGTGCTATGCAGAATGTCAGAAAGGGAAGAGGACAGAATGGAACATTGTCTTCATATGTGAATGTGTCTTTACCTATTCTTAAACCATGTGAAGGGATGGCGTGATTAATGGGGAACCAATTACTTGTCTCCACAATGTCTGTGCGCCAGTCACTTTTCCCATTGGGGGGAGGTGTATGGCAGTGTCTGGAAACGTATGTCCTCTCTGATCTTACACTTATCCTGGGATAGTGTATGACCTAGAGGCTCACTCCCCTCAGTGAGCTTTTCCAGGAGTGGGGTCACGGGGGGGTTTACTTGAGATGGGTGTATCTAGAGTTGACAATTGATATATGCAATTGGATGAGTTGGTGTTTTTGTACTATGAAGTACCAGGAACGAGATTAGAACCTCGTCTTAGGGATCAAACTGAACGATAATTTATAGCGAATGTTAAGGGATACTCCTTTCTCAAGAAAAAGTATTTCTTTGTTAACAGTTCCTAAGATCTGTGGTTCGTCAGTGTAAGTTGAGAGGGGTGTATCTTGGCTATAAAAGATCTTTGTATTTTTGTGTAGTCACTTCTCAACGGTTCATTAGAAATAGTGAATTGTTGAAAGTCAAATGCTATTGCAAAGCTTATTATTATTAAAGATGTAGTTTAAGTATAACTCTGACTGGTGTGTAGTTTGTAACGCTCCTCATTTGGTAAAGCAGAAATATGCCACCACAACGCACACGCTTTTTCAGTTCTGCCCACACATTTTCTATAGGATTGAGGTCAGGACTTCGTGATGGCCACTCCAATACCTTGACTTTGTTGTCCTTAACTTCACTAGGGTAGGGTGCAGCATTCTGAATTTTGGATGAAAAGCGTGCCCAAATTAAACTGCCTGCTACTCAGGCCCAGAATCTAGGATATACATATAATTGATAGATATGGATAGAAAACACTCTAAAGTTTCCTAAACTGTTAAAATAATGTCTGTGAGTATAACAGAACTGATATGGCTGGTGAAAATCTGAGGAAAATCCAACCAGGAAGTACTATTATTTTGAAAGGCTGTTTTTCCATTGAAAGCCTATCCACCATTCAATGACTTAGGACCCAGTTCATGATATCTATGGCTTCCTCTACATGTGGCCAGTCTTTAGGCATTGTTTCAGGCTTTTACTCTGAAAAATGAGGGAGATACAGCACTTTCAATGAGTGGACAGTGGACATTTCAAGACATGAGTCCTGCGCCTGATCGGTAACGCGCCTTTCTTGTTTCTCCTTTTCTATTGACGAAGCTTTTGTCCGGTTTAAATATTATTGATTATTTATGACAAAAACAACCTGAGGATTGATTTTAAACATCATTTGACATGTTTCTCAGAACTTTTATTGTACTTTTTAAAAACTTTTTGCCTGGACTTAGTGGACTAAACACGTGAACAAAAAGGAGGTTTTTGGTCATAAAGAGGAACATTATCGAACAAAACGAACATTTATTGTCTAACATGGAGACCTGGGAGTGCCACCAGATGAAGATCAAAGGTAAGTGATTAATTTTAATGCTATTTCTGACTTTTGTGACACCTTTCCTTGGTTGGAAAATGGCTGTATGGTTCTGTGGCTAGGCGCTGACCTAACATAACCGCAAAGTGTGCTTTCGCTGTAAAGCCTTTTTGAAATCTGACATGGCGGGTGCATTAAGGAGAAGTTTCTTTATTCCTATGTTTAACACTTGTATCTTTTATCAATGTTTATGATGAGTATTTCTGTAATTTGATGTGGTTCTCTGCACTTCCACCGGATGTTTGTTTGAGACAATGCATTTCTGAACATAACACACCAATTTCAAATGAGGTTTTTGGACATAAAGATTAACTTTATCGAACAAAACACACATTTATTGTGTAACATGAAGTCCTGTGAGTGCCATCTGATGAAGATCAAAGGTTAGTGATTAATTTAATCGCTATTTCTGACTTTGTGAGCCCTCTCCTTGGCTGTAAAATGGCTGTATGGTTTTCTGTGACTAGACGCTGACCTAACATAATTGTTTGGTGTGCTTTCGCTGTCAAGCCTATTTGAAATCGGACACTGTGGTTGGATTTTCAAGAAGTTTATCTTTAAAATGGTGTATAATACTTGTATGTTTGAGGAATTTTAATTATGGGATTTCTGTTTTTGTCACGTCCTGACCATAGTTCTTGTGTGTTTTGCTTGTTTAATGTTGGTCAGGACGTGAGCTGGGTGGGCATTCTATGTTGTGTGTCTAGTTTGTCTGTTTCTGTGTTCAGCCTAATATGGTTCTCAATCAGAGGCAGCTGTCTATCGTTGTCCCTGATTGAGAATCATATATAGGTGGCTTGTTTTGTGTTGGGGATTGTGGGTGGTTGTCTTCTGTCTTTGTGTTCTGCACCAGATACGACTGTCTCGGTTTTCACATTTGTTATTTTGTATTTTGTATAGTGTTCACGTTATTGTCTCTTCTTTATTAAATCATGTTGAACACTAGCCGCGCTGCATTTTGGGCCTCTCCTTCACCCCAGGAAGAAAGCCGTTACAGTTTTGAATTTGGCGCCCTGCAATTTCACTGGCTGTTGTGGGACGCTAGCGTCCCACTTGTACCAGAGAGGTTAAGCCATTTTGCCACAACTTTAGTAGTATGCTTGGGGTCATTGTCCATTTGGAAGATCCATTTGCGACCAAGCTTTAACTTCCTGACTGATGTCTTGAGATGTTGCTTCAATATATCCACATAAATTTTCCTACCTCATGATAACATCTATTTTGTGAAGTGCACCAGTCCCTCCTGCAGCAAAGCACCCCCACAACATGATGCTGCCACCCCCGTGCTTCACGGTTGGGATGGTGTTCTTCAGCTTGCAAGCGTCCCCCCTTTTTTTCCAAACGTAACGATGGTCATTATGGCCAAACAGTTCTATTTGTGTTTCATCAGACCAGAGGACATTTCTCCAAGAAGTATGTGTTACGCACGCCTCTATGAAGAGGGAACGCAACACCCTGCTGCAAATCAACTCCCCGTGAAGCAAAAGAGGTATGAACTGTAGGTGCGAGAAAGGACGACAAAGGCAGAATTTACCGTTTACTAGGATTTATTTCCTACACTGTAATATGGGGAAAGGGGGCTGGACGGAACCAAAAGAAAGAAAGTAAATATCAAAGCTCCCCCTCTCCTATCTAACCTGGCTACCCACTTAACTTACCTAACTTAGCACCACCTGGTGCCCTAACCAAAATACAGGGGGTGGTCCGCCCAGGTCTTACCTAGTGTGCCTAGACAGTGAATATACTACGGGTATATGTATGCCTGCGGGCCTCTTGCCTAAGCACTCCCAAAGTGCCTTCTCCTTCCCTCCCTGGGAACAAATGAAACAGAACAAACAATTTCAATAATCAAAACAGTGCGTCCTATAACACATAACAGACATAACCAATCAGCTCCCTCAGCAACAACTTATAGTACATACCAAATCTCTTTGAGAAACAACCAACACTTTATCACAATCAAATTCTCCAGAAAAAGTCTCTCTATCTCTAATCTCTCCAAAATATTCAATCTTCTTCTAATCTCTTTCTAATGATTTCTCCAAAACATTCAATCTCCCTCTAATCTCTCCAAAATATTCAATCTTCTCTCCTCCTGAACAGAACACTGGCTTTTATATAGCTTCAGGAGTCTAATTGGATACAGCTGCATCTTGACGAGGGGGCGGGGTCAGCTCTCTAATCATCCATTAGCCATTGAGTCGACCAATCAGCTGGTTGGGGAGGCTTCCAGGAAGCCATCTCCTGAAACACACACACTCAAATACAACACAGAAACTGGGGAACGTAACACGCCCACCACAAAAATTGCAAACATAGTTTGTAATAACAAAACCCAACGCTTCCCCAGTTAGTAAACCCGTGATAGAGCGTCAGCAACCACATTCGCTGAGCCCTTCACATAGGCTATCTGTACATTATATCTAGTAAGAACTTGTTACCTGACCTGGTTTTCGGCAATGGACCTACACAATCAACTATCACTCTTTCAAACGGTTCCCCCACCACAGGAATCGGGCAGAGCGGTGCTCGAGGAACTGTTTGATTCGCTTTCCCAGTGAGTTGACACATGTGACATGTTTTACAAAATTGGACCACTTCAGACTTCAAACCTGGCCAAAAGAAATGTCGAAGGACTCGGTTATAGGTCTTTGTGATCCCCAAATGTCCAGACCACGCCTGGTCATGGGCGAGTGACAGCACCTGCTGTCGGAACGGTGTAGGAACAACCACTTGACACACTTCACTCCAGTCATTAACAGTGTCATGAGCTGCCCATTTCCGCATCAAAACTCCTGCTTCCATAAAGTAGGCGGTCTCCTTAGTTTTAGCTTCCTCAATGGAAATTACCGAAGTAAAACACTTACGAAGACTGGTGTCTCCTTTTTGACATTCAATCACCTTCTCAGGGGTGACAGACAAAAGAATGTCATGTAATTGGGGCGCGATTTCGCAGTCCCCTGCCTTAGTTTTTACTCCTGTAAAAACTGTCGGACTTGCAGAAGGAATATGTGCAGTTCCCATGTGCAGTTCAAACCGTAGTCTGGCTTTTATATGGCGGTGTTGGAGCAGTGGCTTCTTCCTTGCTGAGCGACCTTTCAGGTTATGTCGATTATAGGACTCGTTTTACTGTGGATATAGATACTTTTGTACCTGTTTCCTCCAGCATCTTCACAAGGTCCTTTGCTGTTGTTCTGGGATTGATTTGCACTTTTTGCACCAAAGTACGTTCATCTCTAGGTGACAGAACGCGTCTCCTTCCTGAGCGGTATGACTGCTGTGTGGTCCCATGGTGTTTATACTTGCGTACTATTGTTTGTACAGATGAACGTGGTACCTTCAGGGATTTGGAAATTGCTCCCAAGGATGAACCAGACTTGTGGAGGTCTTGGCTGATTTATTATGATTTTCCCATGATGTCAAGCAAAGAGGCACGGAGTTTGAAGGTAGGCCTGGAAATACATACACAGGTACACCTCCAATTGACTCAAATTATGTCAATTAGCCTATCAGAAGCTTCTAAAGCCATGACATCATTTTCTGAAATTTTCCAAGCTGTTTAAAGGCACAGTCAACTAGTGTATGTAAACTTCTGACCCACTGGAATTGTGATACAGTGAATTATAAGTGAAATAATCTGTCTGTAAACAATCGTTGGAAAAATTACTTGTGTCATGCACAAAGTAGATGTCCTAACAGACTTGCCAAAACTATAGTTTGTTAACAAGAAATTTGTGGAGTGGTTGAAAAACGAGTTAATGACTCCAACCTAAGTGTATATTAAAAAGTTTTATTTAGCTCAGTTGTGGCTTGACCAAAATACAAATAAAATAGCTATAAAAATGGCCCATTATGACAATTCAAGTTGCCTTAGCAATGGCAAATACATAGACCGAATAAAAACTGTGGACCACATTTACTACACACACAGAGATGCGTACAAAGCTCTCCCTCGCCCTCAATTTGGCAAATCTGACCATAATTCTATCCTCCTGATTCCTGATTACAAGCAAAAATTAATGCAGGAAGTCCCAGTGACTAGATCAATAAAAAAGTGGTCAGATGAAGCAGATGCTAGGCTACAGGACTGTTTTGCTAGCAGACTGGAATATGTTCCGGGATTCCTCCGATGGCATTGAGGAGTACATCACAGTCATTGGCTTCATCAATAAGTGCATCGGTGATGTCGTCTCCACAGTGACCGTAGGTACTAGAGGTCGACCGATTAATCGGAATGGCTGATTAATTAGGGCCGATTTTAAGTTTTCATAATAATCAGTAAATCGGCAATTTTGGACACCGATCATGGCCGATTACATTGCACTCCACGAGGAGACTGCGTGGCAGGGTGACTACCTGTTATGCGAGTGCAGCAAGGAGCCAAGGTAAGGTACTAGCTAGCATTAAACATATCTTATAAAAAACAATCTTAACATAATCACTAGTTAAACTAGTAATATCATCAACCATGTGTAGTTATCTAGCTTGTCCTGCGTTGCATATAATCGATGTGTTGCCTGTTAAATTTATCATTGAATCATAGCCTACTTCGCCAAACGGGTGATTTAACAAACGCATTCGTGAAAAAAAAGCACTGTCATTGCACCAATGTGTTCCTAACCATAAACATCAACGCCTTTCTTAAAATCAATACAAAAGTATATATTTTTAAACCTGCATATTTAGTTAATATTGTCTGCTAACATGAATTTATTTTAACTAGGGAAATTGTGTCACTTCTCTTGCGTTCTGTGCAACAGAGTCAGGGTATATGCAGCAGTTTGGGCCGCCTGGCTCTTTGCGAACTGTGAAGACTATTTCTTCCTAACAAAGACAGCCAACTTCGCCAAATGGGGGATGATTTAACCTGTTTGGGATAGGGGGCAGCATTTTCACGTTTGGATGAAAAGCGTGCCCAGAGTAAACTGCCTGCTACTCAGTCCCAGTTGCTAATATATGCATATAATTAGATTTGGATAGAAAACACTCTGAAGTTTCTAAAACTGTTTGAATGAGGTCTGAGTATAACAGAACTCATATGGCAGGCGAAAACCTGAGAAAAATCCAACCAGGAAGTGGGAAATCTAAGGTTTGTAGTTTTTCAACTCTTTGCCTATTGAATATACAGTGTCTATGGGGTCAAATTGCACTTCTTAAGGCTTCCACTAGATGTCAACAGTCTTTAGAACCTTGTTTGATGCTTCTACTGTAAAGGAGGGGGAATGAGAGGGGATTGAGTCAGTGGTCTGGCAGAGTGGCATGAGCTGACCACTCGTGTTCATGTGAGAGTTAGCTTGAGTTCCATTGCATTTCTGAAGGCAAAGAAATCCTCCGGTTGGAACATTATTGAAGATTTATGATAAAAACATCCTAAAGATTGATTCTATACTTCGTTTGACATGTTTTTAAGAACTGTAATATGACTTTTTTGACTTTGTCTGAACTAAGCATTTGCGCATTGAGCATTTGGATTACTGGGCTAAACGCGCAAACAAAAAGGAGGTATTTGGACATAAATTATGGACGTTATCGAACAAATCAAACATTTATTGTGGAACTGGGATTCCTGGGAGTGCATTCTGATGACAATCATCAAAGGTAAGTGAATATTTATAATGCTATTTCTGACTTCTGTTGACTCCAACATGGCGGATATCTGTATGGCTTGATTTGTTGTCTGAGCGCCGTACTCAGATTACGAAAAAAGCAAACCATGCAATAAAGTTTTAAAAAATCTGACACAGCGGTTGCATTAAGGAGAAGTATATCTCTAATTCTGTGCATAACACTTGTTTCTTATATTAAAGTTTATGATGACTATTTCTGTAAATTGATGTGGCTCTCTGCAAAATCACTGGATGTTTTAGAAGCAAAACATTACTGAACGTAACACGCCAATGTAAACTGAGGTTTTTGGATATAAATATGAACTTGATCGAACAAAACATACATGTATTGTGTAACATGTTGTCCCGGGAGTGTCATCTGATGAAGAATATCAAAGGTTTGTGATTAATTTTATCTCTATTTCTGCTTTTTGTGACTCCTCTCTTTGGTTGGAAAATGGCTGTATGCTTTCTGTGACTAGTTGCTGACCTAACATAATGATATGTTGTGCTTTTGCCGAAAAGCCTTTTTGAAATCAGACACTGTGGTTGGATTTACGAGAACTTTATCTTTGAAATGGTGTCTAATACTTGTGTGTTTGAGAAATTTGAATTATGGGATTTCTGTTGATTGAATGTGGCGCCCTGCAATTAGCAGAACCTCGTTCCCAGACAGGTTAACAAAAGCGCATTTACGAAAAAAAACATAATCGTTGCACGAATGTACCTAACCATAAACGTCAATGCCTTTATTAAAATCAATACTCCAGAAGTATCTATTTTTAAACCTGCATATTTAGTTAAGTAAATCATGTTAGCAGGCAATATTAAACTACGGAAATGGTGTCACTTTCTTGCGTTTATTGTTTGCAGAGTCAGGGTATATGCAACAGTTTGGGCCGCCTGGCTCGTTGCGAACTAATTTGCCAGAATTTTACGTAATTATGACATAACATTGAAGGTTGTGCAATGTAATAGGAATATTTAGACATATGGATGCCACCTGTTAGATAAAATACGGAACGGTTCCGTATTTCACTGAAAGAATAAACGTTTTATTTTCGAAATTATAGTTTCCGGATTTGACCACATTAATGACCTAAGGCTCGTATTCCTGTGTGTTATTATGTTATAATGAAGTCTATGATTTGATAGAGCAGTCTGACTGAGCGGTGGTAGGCAGCAGCAGGCTTGTAAGCATTCATTCAAACAGCACTTTACTGCGTTTGCCAGCAGCTCTTTGCAATGCTTCAAGCATTGCGCTGTTTATGACTTCAAGCCTATCAACTCCCGAGATTAGGCTGGTGTAACCGATGTGAAATGGCTAGCTAGTTAGCGGGGTGCGCGCTAATAGCGTTTCAAACGTCACTCGCTCTGAGATTGGAGTAGTTGTTCCCCTTGCTCTGCAAGGGCCGCGGCTTTTGTGGAGCGATGGGTAACGATGCTTCGAGGGTGGCTGTTGTCGATGTGTTCCTGGTTCGAGCCCAGGTAGGGGCGAGGAGAGGGACGGAAGGCTATACTGTTACACTGGCAATACTAAAGTGCCTATAAGAACATCCAATAGTCAAAGGTATATGAAATACAAATGGTATAGAGAGAAATAGTCCTATAATTCCTATAATAACCTCAAACTAAAACTTCTTACCTGGGAATATTGAAGACTCATGTTAAAAGGAACCACCAGTTTTCATATGTTCTCATGTTCTGAGCAAGGAACTTAAACGTTAGCTTTTTTACATGGCACATATTGCACTTTTACTTTCTTCTCCAACACTTTGTTTTTGCATTATTTAAACCAAATTGAACATGTTTCATTATTTATTTGAGGCTAAATTGATTTGATTGATGATTATATTAAGTTAAAATAAGTGTTCATCCAGTTTTGTTGTAATTGTCATTACAAATTAATTAATTATTAAAATATATACATTTTTTAAATATATAAATAAATAATAAATAAAAAAATATATATTAAAAAAAATATATATAAATAAATATGTAATAAAAAATAAATATATATATATTTTTTTTAATTGGCCGATTAATCGGTATCGGCGTTGAAAAATCATAATCGCTCGACCTCTAGTACATACCCCAACCAGAAGTCATGGATTACAGGCAACATCTGCACTGAGCTAAAGGCTAAGAGCTGTGGCTTTCAAAGAGCGGGACTCTAACCTGGAAGCTTATAAGAAATCCCGCTATGCCCTCCGACAAACCATCAAACAGGCAAGGCGTCAATACAGGACTAAGATCGAATCGTACTACACCGGCTCTGACTCTCGTCGGATGTGGCAGGGCTTGCAAACCATTACAGACTACAAAGGGAAGCACAGCCGAGAGCTGCCCAGTGACACGAGCCTACCAGACGAGCATGCTTGCTTCGAGGCAAATAACACTGAAACATGCATGAGAGCATCAGCTGTTCCGGACGACTGTGTGATCACGCTCTCCACAGCCGATGTGAGTAAGATCTTTAAACAGGTCAACATTCACAAGGCCGCAGGGCCAGGTGGATTACCAGGATGTGTAATGTGAGCATGCGCTGACCAACTAGCAAGTGTCTTCACTGACATTTTCAACCTCTCCCTGTCTGAGTCTGTAATACCAACATGTTTTAAGCAGATCGCCATAGTGCCTGTGCACAAGAACACTAAGGTAACCTGCCTAAATGACTACCGACCCATAGCGCTCACGCCTGCAGCCATGAAATGCTTTGAAAAGCTGGTCATGGCTCACAAACACCATTATCCCAAAAACCCTAGACCCACTCCAATTTGTATACCGCCCCAACAGATCCACAGATGATGCACTCTCTATTGCACTCCACACTGCCCTTTCTCACCTGGGCAAAAGGAACACCTATGTGAGAATGCTATTCATTTACTACAGCTTAGTGTTCAACATCATAGTGCCCTCAGACCTCATCAATAAGCTAAGGACCCTGGGACTTAACACCTCCCTCTCCAACTGGATCCTGGACTTCCTGACGGGCTGCCCCCAGGTGGTAAGTGTAGGTAACAACATCCTCCACACTGGGGACCCTCAGCGGTGCGTGCTCAGTCCCCTCTTGTACTCCCTGTTCACTCATGACTGCACGGCCAGGCACGACTCCAAAACCTTCATTAAGTTTGCCGATGACACAACAATGGTAGGCCTGATCCCCGACAACGACGAGACAGCCTATAGGGAGGAGGTCAGAGACCTGACCATGTGGTGCCAAGACAGCAACCTCTCCCTCAACGTGATCAAGATAAAGGAGATGATTGTGGACTACAGGAAAAGTAGGACCAAGCATGCCCCCATTCTCATCGACGGGGCTGCAGTGGAGTAGGTTGAGAGATTCAAGTTCCTTGGTGTCCACATCACCAACAAACACATAGTCCAAGCACACCACGACAAAAACCTTTTCCCCCTCAGGAGACTGAAAATATTTGTGGGTCCTCAGATCCTCAAAAGGTTCTACAGCTGCACCATCGAGAGCATCCTGACTGGTTGCATCACTGCCTGGTATGGCAACTGCTCAGCCTCCGTCCGCAAGACAATACAGAGGGTAGTGCGAACTGCCCAGTACATCACATTGCTACTCTCTGTTATCATCTATGCATAGTCACTTGAATAACCCTACCTACATGTACATAATACCTCAACTAACCGGTGCCCCCGCACACTGACTCTGTCCGGTACCCCCCTGTATATAGTCTCGCTATTGTTATTTTACTGCTGCTCTTTAATTACTTGTTACTTTTATTTCTTATTCTTATCCGTATTTTTTTTTTAAATGCATTGTTGGTTAGGGGCTCGTAAGTAAGCATTTCACTGTAAGGTCGACACCTGTTGTATTCAGCGCATGTGACTAATAACATTTGATTTGATTTTGATTTGACATACCGTGACGAGATCCTGAGGCGCATTGTCATGCACTTCATCCGCCGCCATCACCTCATGTTTCAGCATGATAATGCACAGTCCAATGTCGCAAGGATCTGTACAGAATTCCTGGAAGCTGAAAATGTCCCAGTTTTTTCATGGCCTTCATATCCAGCAACTTCGCACAGCTATTGAAGAGTGGGACAACATTCCACAGGCCACAATCAACAGCCTGATCAACTTTATGTGAAGGAGATGTGTCACGCTGCATGAGGCAAATGGCCACACCAGATACTGACTGGTTCTGATCCACACCCCTACTTTTTTTTAATGGTATCTATGGCCAACAGATGCTCATCTGTATTCCCAGTCATGTGAAATTCACAGATTATGCATCATTAATTATTTTTTTCCATATGAACTCTAACTCAGTAAAATTGTTTCATGTTGCGTTTATTTTAGTTCAGTGTAATAGGAGTGCTCATATGCTTTATACCGTAATCCTGATAGTTATTTCCATTATGGGGCAATGTCACCCATCTCTTGTAAGTGGTGCCACATGTGTATGAAATTGTATTCAATAAAGTGAATATGTCCCACATCCCGCGAGCACTAGGCCCACCCTATTCCAGTCCACCTAGGCGGGTGGCATGCTGCAATACAAGTCCTCAGCTAGTGTGCCTAACCTGGCTGACTTAGGTAAATAGCCAGGCAGTTGTATAAATGGAGCACCATGTTAACTGAGGGTTGAGTGCATTGAGTCAACTTGGACAAGAGCATGGTATTGGAGCAGAGAGGTAGGACTAGGGAGTGGAGAAAGAGAGTTGAGGGAAGAATGGGAGAACGCGGAACTCTCCTTTGCCCAGTACAGTCAACATTAAGTCTTAAGACTTTCACCCATTTTCCACTTTCATGGCTCCTCTCATCCGTCTATGCAAATCATTCCTCTTTCCTTATCTTGACTGTCAACACCAAGAAGAACTAAGAATCCCATCTGGAGTGAGTGAGGGGTAACCATCCCGCTCACCCCACACATCCCATCCCCAACACTCCACATACTTCCCAGATGAATGACCTTTCTCTATCCAGATGTTCTTGGATGGGGTGGGGTGAGGGGGAATGGCCCTCTGTTTCATATGGTCTCTCTTCCCCTTCCCTTTCAAACCCCTTTTGGCTCTGGGGATGTCAACAAGCTTGTGATGTAAATTTAATACCTCTGCAGTGAAGAAATGTAATGTCCATTTTCTTAACAGGGCTCCCTGTAACACAGCCCATTGGCCAAGGCAGGTGACGACAGTACATCACTGACATAGGAGGAGACATAGCCCAAGTGCTGCCTACTATGTTTTTCTGTGTCAAGGTCCATAGCTGCAGGAAGTAGGGCCCCCAAAATAATAGCCCTCAATGGACAATTTCAGACTATTAGATGAGATTTCCCTTGGGAAGAAAGAGCATTTGGGGTCCAATTAAACACAGGGTATGTTGATGGTTCAGGACCTTGGTCTTCAATACATTATCTGAACAAGGATGGGGCAAAGTCTTCATGAAGAGAAATGCATGACTTGAAGAGGCATGTAAACCTATATCCCCAGTATTGTCAATTTATAATCCATCACCAACTAAATTACCTACATTGCAATTATGAGTCCCAGATGATAATTCCTAAATGTTTTCCAGACAAACCCCAAAATCTGTGATTAGCAGTTCTTTAGAATAGATAATGAGTACCTAAATTATGAAGGAGGGCTTTTAGGGCATACAGAACATTCTATGGTACCAACAATGCATTACCCTGAACAGAAATAACTTATGTTTAGTAGTGCTGGGACAAAAACTGCAACTGGCTAACTCAATAATCATTCTTAACCTGTTGAGGACAGAGGGCGCTGTTTTCACTTTGGGGGAAAATCGTGCCCAATTTAAACGGCCTCGTACTCAATTCTTGCTCGTACAATATGCATATTATTATTACTATTGGATAGAAAACACTCTCTAGTTTCTAAAACCGTTTGAATTATATCTGTGAGTAAAACAGAACTCATTTTGCAGCAAGCTTCCTGACAGGAAGTGGAAAATCTGAAATCGATGCTCTGTTCTAGGGCCTGCCTATAAATGTCCTTGATATTTATTAGTATACATGCACTTCATACGTCTTCCACTAGATGTCGACAGGCAGTGAGAGAAGAAATGGAGTGTATAACTTGATCTGGGGTCGAATAAAAGCTCTCGGCATGACGTGTCACCAGTTTCCTGTTTTCTGGAGAGCGCGAGAAGGGACCTGGTATTGCCTTCTGAAAAGCTGTCGTTATAGACGACTAATATCTCCGGCTTTGATTTTATTTGATAAATGTGACAATATCATCGTAAAGTATGTTTTTTCAATATAGTTTTATTAGATTATTGAAATTTATTCGGGACGTTAGGCGTGTTGCGTTGTGTGCCTTTGTTCAGGAAGGAGAGCTTCGCGCTACTTTGCTAGCTTTCCGTGCTAATTGACTGGAGAAGAGGACATTCTAAAACCAAACAACGATTGTTCTGGACAAAGGACCCCTTGTACAACATTCTGATGGAAGATCATCAAAAGTAGAACCCATTTTATGATGCTATTTCATATATCTGTCGAACATGTGAAATAGTAGTTTGCGCCCAGATTTTGGGCACGCTCTCGCTATAACTAAGCTGGATGTCGTAATGAAGTTATTTTTAGAATTCTAACACGGCGATTGCATTAAAACCTGTTATGGCTGCAAGCCCGATATCGGTACACCTATGACAACATCCCCCCACCCCCCCCACACTGATTAGCATCGCTAGCATAGCGTCACAATTAAATAGTAGCATCTAAATATCATTAAATCACAAGTCCAAGACACCAGATGAAAGATACAGATCTTGTGAATAAACCCATCATTTCTGTTTTTTAAAATGTTTTACAGGGAAGACACAATATGTAAATCTATTAGCTAACCACGTTAGCAAAATACACCATTTTTCTTTGTCCACCATTTTTTCTCTCCACCACTAGCTATCACCAATTCGGCCAAATAAAGATATTGATAGCCACTAACCAAGAAAAAACCTCATCAGATGACAGTCTGATAACATATTTATTGTATAGGATAGGTTTTGTTAGAAAAATGTGCATATTTCAGGTAGAAATCATAGTTTACAATTGCACCCACCATCACAACTCGACTAGAATTACTACAGAGAGCAACGTGTTTTACCAATTTACTCATCATAAAACATTTCATAAAAATATACAGCTCACAGCAATGGAAAGACACAGATCTTGTGAATTCAGACAATATTTCAGATGTTCTAAGTGTTTTACAGCGAAAACACAATAAATCGTTATATTAGCATACCACATATGCAAACGTTACCCCAGCATGAATTCAAGCCAAAGAGAGCGATATCGTTATCATCGCCAAAATATATTAATTTTTTCACTAACCTTCTCAGAATTCTTCCGATGACACTCCTGTAACATCATATTACAACATACATATAGAGTTTGTTCGAAAATGTGCATATTTAGCCACAAAAAACCGTGGTTATACAATGACAAAACTAGCAAAACTAGCCTGAAAATGTCGGGCGCCATATTTGACAGTGATCTTGTCTCATGATTAACTATTCATAAACTTGACTAAAAAAATATAAGTTGGACAGCTATCGAAAGACAAATTAGTTCTTAATGCAATCGCTGAATTACATTTCTAAAATTATCCTTACTGTGCAATACAGGGTTCGCCAAGCGAAGCTATACCAAAGAAAATGGCGGAATATGCGTTTAAAATTTTTCGACAGAACAACGATTTATCATCTTAAATATTTCTTACTATGAGGTGATCTTCCATCAGAATCTTGGGCAATGTATCCTTTCTTGGGTCTAATCTTCTTTTGGTCGAAAGATGTCCTCTTGTCCGTCGAAATGCCCACTAACGTTCGACCGGTACTGGAAACGTGCCCAAAGCTTCAAAGTGCATCACTAAGAATTGCCTCATCAGCATGTTGCATTGAATAAAAAGAGACAGGATGAGGAGTTGTGGCTTGGAATACAGAGGCTTTAAGCCTGAACGCTTTCTTTAGGAAAGCAGCTGGGTTGGTGTTTCTGGTGAAAATAAACTGAGTAGGCTCATGAAATAAGCAGGCCTTGCAGTTTAAAGAATTACACAACACAGGCTACATGAAATCAACAAAACTGGTAGGCTACAGGTATTTCATGAGATGTAGCCTATTTAACGACAATCAATGCAGTACTAATTTGATAAGGAGCTGAAAGTGGACGTCAGTAAGCAGTTGCAACATAGTAGCCTCAACCCTCATCTTGTGAACGCTGCGTGTAACAAATCCGGTATCAGGATAAATAAAAAGCAAGGTCTGCTAACTTTCTTTAATTATGTTTAATTACCGCAAGCAATGAATGGCAAATGCAATTTTCGTATATACGGGTTCGCTGTATCTCCACGCAGGGTAGAACAGGGAACTGGCAGGAAGTACGTAAACAGCTGTTCTTATACCGTGATGACGTAGTTCCAACGCGTTTGTTGGCCTATCACAGTAGAGGCTGAGCGCGGTTTAGACTTTGCTCCGCCTTTGCTGGCCCTCGGACTTGTCCAAGTCCCGTAGTGCTCTCCTCTGTCCACCTCTGGTTGTTGGGTAGATTAGATCCGTCTTGTGTCTGTCGACTCTACACTGAAACAGTTCCTAATATGGTATTGTCCAGTGCCCTACCCTCCCTGGTTGGCCTAGGGATTTGCACCCCTCCCCTCTCCAGATTGACCACAACTTTTATGGCCTGTCACTCAATGTTGGTCAGTCTTTACACACCTACATCTGTATTGTGTGTGTGTGTGTGTGTGTGTAACAAAACAATATTCATCTTCATACAATATGGTAGCAGGCTATAGTGCATAAACATAAATCCTAACAATTTTCATGTCATATGTCAAAATGAATGGCTACTTAATGACTGATTAAATTTTGTCTGTAACCAAAAGACCAAGCTACATGAATGCAGATGTGACAATGTATCGCATCGTTTTCTGTGAGGAATATCACATTCGCAACAAAATAACTCGATTATTCAACGGAGTTGTGGCAATTGATAACAGATGTTCATTCCAATGGCTGGTAACCTACACAAATAAGTAACTTTCCTGGCTGCTCACGTCACACCTCCACAGCGTGTCTGTGTTGATTGATAAACTAAATTGCCACAGCCTAACCACTTGAGCGCAAATGTGTATTCCATGTAGCAATGCACCGGGCAAACATAAGGCTATTTGCAATAATAATTTCTGCCTAAGCAATTTAAACGGTCTTTTCTGAAAGTGGTTCAAGAAAAGGCAGTAAGGACAGGCGCGTAAAAGACAATTAGTTAAGGTGATACTTGCAAATTAGTGCTGCTTACCGTCGATGGCTCTGGCTGGAACGATTACTTCCAAACTGTGCAAGAATCCCCAAAAAAGCAACCCAAGCACCAGCGTGTTTGCTGTGGCGCGCAACATTGTTTTTTGGAAATATTCCAAACAAGATAAACGAAATAAAACTCATAAACCACAGGTTTAAGTCCATAAGAAATGTTGCCGTGCTCTTGCGATGCTCTTCTGATATGCGCTTTCTGATGCGCAACGGAGCTGCAATGGCTTTGTGCCCGCAACGAGAATAAAAACGGTGTATTCTCTCAGAGCTAAAGCCAAGGCTTCTTAAACCCCTGGAATGCTATGGATTCATTTGATACATGGATACTGTCACCTAGCTAGTTGGAATGATCTGTTAGTTTTTCTGTACATGAAGGAAAGGGAGAAACGTGTGCCCAAACCATAAGTGGGTGTCATTTTCTTTGTTCTCCGTGACAGCCGGCAAAACAGTTCTAACAGCCACTGCAGGAAAATAGCAATTTGTCGTTCCCCAACACCACCACCTGTGTTGCTGGTGGTAACACAGATTGAGTCGCGAGTGAGCCTCAACCCGTTAAACGGGCTGATGTTTGTGACGTCGGCATACCAATGGCTGGCCACGAGCTGGCTCTGTCCACGAGCATTCAGCGTGCTAGGCGACCATTGGTCAAATACTTTTCGGTGACAATTTCCACGAATCAAACTAGAGGGCGATGAGTGTATGTTTATCATAGTGGCATCGATTTTCAGATGTCTCAAATGGATATAATATGTTTTCATTAAAATGCTAGTGGCATAATCAACTCCTCATCCAAAAGCTGTTCCAGAGGCCAAGTTTTTCCACAGAATCCCCTGAAATATAGGGGAAATCATTCAATTGAAATACATTAATTAGGCCCTAATCTATGGATTTCACATGACTGGGTAGGGGTGCAGCCATGGGAGGGCCTTAGAGGGCATAGGCCCACCCACTTGGGAGCCCGGCCCAGCCATTCTCCCCACAAAAGGGCTTTATTGCAGACATAAATACTTGAGACATCTGTGGCATTGTGTTGTGTGACAGAACTGCAGTTTAAAGGGGCTTTTTTATTGTCCCCAGCACAAGGTGCACCTGTGTAATGATCATGCTGTTTAATCAGCTTCTTGATATGCTACACCTGTCAGCTGGATTAACTATTGTGGCTAAGGAGAAATGCTCACTAACAGAAAAGTAAACATATGTGTGCACAACATTTTGAAGAAATAAGCTTTTTGAGTGTATGGAACATTTCTGGGATTTTTTATTTCAGCTCATGAAACATGGGACCAACACTTTACATGTTGCATTTATGTATTTTTTCAGTATAGATAGGCCTACAGTGGCACGGCAACCTTGATTTGTTTGTGTGATAGCAGAGAAACACAAAATATATAAAATATGACATAATTTTGTTCTATTTATGTTTGGGTAAAGGTGCATATTTCAGAAGTGTTAACAGTCATATTTCCAGATGTATAATTTATTGGCACTGTTTTCAGGACTCTATCTAAACAGTAGAAAACTTTTTTTCTGGGATGGTGGCTAAAACATCCCATAATACATTAAAAATGAACTGTGAACAGTGTTGAGCAGTACATGCTAAAAACTGCATACAATAACACAATTTTTATGTATGTACACGGAGGAAGATTAATAGCCTAAGATGACTACTCACCAGAGGTATATTTTAAAAACTCAGTCCCATTTTTGGAGAAAAGCCTTCCCCCCTGGTCCTCTGCCCATCTCTAAGAGAGGGTTTTATAATCCACACAAGGCCCAGGTCCCCGCCCAAGACGTATAAATCACCAGAAAGCAACAGGCGAGTTCAGCTGTGTTCTACTTTCTGACATCTGTTGGCTTGAGCTAGTAAACACTGACTGCCCAGATCAGCTTGGGGGAAGGAGATATTTCCACTCCAACTAGACTGCATTTAGGGAAAGGCTGATTTTTAAAGGAATAAAACCAACAACACAATGATTTTGCCTTGCTCTATGGTTTCACATTTTAGGAATACCAGAGTGAGGGGAGTTCTATCTATACTGTATTCATTTTCCACATGAAAGGGCACTGTAGGCAGGCTATAATAATAATCATAATCATAATCATAATACAAATATATAATAAACATTATGGTCTGCATGAGGAACATTTGTCAATTTAGGAGATACGACTGTACTTGGATTTCTGTTGTTTTTAAGTAGTGGTCAGTTGCATTGGGGCCTGTCTGCATGGGATTGTGGTCTGACATGAGTGAACACTCACAACATGTGCTGTTGCTCAGATTGAGAAATAATGGCACCCGAGACAAACAATCAGCAATTGAAAGTTTGACTGCCAAGAAAAAGAGACCAATTACGTGCAACTTTTGGGGGTAATTATCACAACTCCTTATAGACTGGAAATGCTTACCCTGCCTGCATGGTACTCGAAACCCATCAGTGTGGTTGTGAAACAAGGACCAAGAACAACAAAAGCCAAGTCATTTGAAATAGGTTCAAGTTACTATTGCATTAGATTTGTCAACAGAGTGGGAGAGACCTTGGAATAAGAGTTTCATGGTCAGCATCAATCAGTAAGAGATGTTATGCCATTTTAACACGTGTTCATGTTATATTTGATGAGCCCTTAGACGAGTCACTGTAATATTCTGAGGATTTAGTTGATACCTGCAAAATCGAAAGACTACTATTTGGTAAAAAAAATGTGAAAGACCATTAGACTGGCTCAATTAAGGGCCTTACCCCCTAATTGGCTTTCACAGCTACACAGTTGAGTAAGAGGTGCTAAAACAGTCTGGCTTGCTCTAAAAACACATTGACATTGTTGACCAAGCTCATGTGAACTAGCTAAAATGTAGGAAGCGCCTTAGCTAACTACCCAACTGAAACCCCCTCAGCCACTTGGGCCCCCCTGAGTCTAACCCTTGCACTTGTCTTTTCTTACTAGCAATTATTTAACTGATAGCTGCTTTATTTGAAGAATGTTTTACTTACTATGACTGTGGTAAGATGGTTGTCCTACCTAATTAATTAAAGATGAATACATTAACTGTAAGTCACTCTGGACAAAAATGTCTGTTACATGACAAGAATATTACAATGTAAAATGTAAAACAAAAGTATAATTAATTATAGTCTTTCAGCTCACTTTCCTACTGTGCAACCCCCTCTCTCTACATGTACTGTATGTGTGTGTGTGTGTATGTGAGAAAGTGTCTCTCTCTTTGTCCCTCTCCCTCTCCATGTCTGTCTCTCTCCAGCAGGCTGTAGCTGTCTCTCTATCTCAGTAGATGGACAAACCCTAATAAGCATGCGGATGCAGCAACACTTTAGTGAGAGAGAGGCCAATGTCTCTCTCAAAAGCTTTTAGTCTTCTGACAGCCTGTCACACATACACACATGCACACAGGCACACACACACACACACACACACACACACACACACACACACACACACACACACACACACACACACACACACACACACACACACACACACACACACACACACACACACACACACACACACACACACACACACACACACACACACACACAATATTAAATTGCCAGGGCAGTGTGTCACTCTAATAGGTTAATTAAATGGACATCTTGCTTGACCCCTGTCGTCCTCCTCTGTTTGTCTGTTCTTCTCTATCTTTTCGCTGTCTTCACATGAGTGGAATGACAATTTATTCTCTAGGGGAGGAAGCAGCAAGCTGGTGAGAGGGTTTATGGGATACTTTGAAAGGTATCTGTGTTGATCTTGAAAACCCATCTGCCGGTGTGGTTAAACAGTGGTTAGCACGATGGTCTCCTTTAGTTGTCTAATTAGTCATCTAAATACTGATAACAAAAGCACAGGTAATGAAATAGTTCTGCTGATTTGATATGTGTTTATATTATTGCATCGTTATATTGTACATTCTAACTCCGGAAACAGAGAGAGGTAACGTATCAGAGTACAGTGGAGGCTCCTCAGGGGAGGAAGAGTGAATTTCAGAAAAATGTAAATAGTGACACATTAAAAAAGTTATCCCTTTTAGATAAAACTATATTAAATATATTCACATGCCACAAAATAATTGATTAAAACACACTGTTTTGCAATGAAGGTCTATAGTAGCATCAACAGCACTCTGTAGGGTAGCACTGTGGTGTAGCCGGAGAACAGCTAGTTTCCTTCCTCATCTGGGTACATTCACTTCAATACAAAACCTAGGAGGGTTGTGGTTCTCACCCCCTTTCATAGACTTACACAGTAATTATGTCAACTTCCGGAGGACATCCTCCAATCTATCAGAGCTCTTGCAAAATGAACTGACATGTTGCATAAGCATGTTGCATAAAGCATAAGCTACAGCTTGCAGTGCAGTGCAGTGCATAACATGTGGTGTATAGTTGACTCAAAGGGAAAAAGCAAGCGGGAGAGAGAGGGAGCTATCTATATTTCTTATTTTTTCCACTTTCACTTTCACTTACTTAGCTATTGAATGCAGCTACCATTAGCTAGTTAAGCCTAAACCCCCAGCTCAAACAAAGAGGGATACTATGTTAGCTAGCTGGCTATGGCTATCCAACATTGGAACTCTTCCAAGTCAAGGTAAGCTTTTGGTTTTATTAATTCATTGCCACCGGGGCTCGCTGGTGTAACTGCTAAATTCCTTGCTGACTGTACACTGTACACTATACTGCATGATTGTAGCAGGTTTTCTAAGGCGTTAGTTCTAGTAGCAATGTTGACTATGACGTTATGATATGGTGACAATGATGTAGGCTGTGTGTCGCGGTTATGATAGGAAAGTTTAACTTGGAAAGGTTTTTTCGACTGGTCACAGACAGCTGATGTGTTGTGCACTGATGTTCACAAGCAAAGAGAAAAGGTGAGAGGAGGAGAGCATGTAGGTGCGAGAAGAAATTATCCAATGATCAAAGGGATCATGCTGTATGTGCTGTATGTGGCTGCTATGAAAGTGAACTGTGTTTGCATGTGATCAGGGGTATATTCAATTCACCGAAAACATTTCTTAAACGGAAGCAAACGGATCTAAATGGGGATTAACATACCTATATTTGTCCAGTAGAATCTCTCGTTGGATAAATGATTACACCCTAGATCAGCTAGATCCAGGCAAGAGTGTGCAAGGCGGTATTGAATGTGTCAATGTCTGTCCCCTTGATTACTGAAATTTCTCTCGACCTGAGCACCTAACGTATGTTGTAAACTTTAATTCATATGCTAGTTTGCAGCAACCTCATGATGGGTATAGGGAAAATGTGAGTATCATAAAGTAGCCTAAACCTATCAATGTTACATTGAGCTGGGTGAATGGAATATGAATGACAGTCATCCAATATGCTGTAATAGAAATAAGGCCATGCTCATAAAAAAATAATCGTACTCCCTCATCTAAAACAGCACCGACCGCGACTGATAGGTTGAGCCCAAAGCTTCAGCGCATGCATTAACAGTAACATGTGGCACAAGTCTGACCTCTAGTGGCTATGATGAAATGGCATACACTAACGAGCGGTAGAACAGTGGTCCTTTGTGTTTTTGAGAAAGAAAATACTTTTACAACATAGCACGGCTATTTACAGGAAATATGTCAGCACACTGTTGATAAATTGTTTGTATTCATGTATATCTATTTATAAAGCTTCCAATGTTCTTGGTCAACAGCCACATGTCCGTATTCGTATATTTTATTATTTCTTATTGTTGTTGCATAGTTGAGAAGGAACATGTGGATCATGTACATGCAATTAATAAAATGTGAAACTTGAAACATAACACACCGTTTTTTTTCATTTCTTTTCAAATGAGAAACATATCCAACAAGATGTTTATAGAACATTTCCATGAATGATGAACAACTTTCTATGACATTTTAGGATTCAGTAATTGGCTATGGTAGGATATGAAGCTTAGATCATTAATTTAAAGATGAAGATATCGTACACTATTGTAGCCCACAGATACAGTGCCTTCAGAAAGTATTCACACCCCTTGACTTATTACACATGTTGTTGTGTTACAGCCTGAATTCAAAATGGATTAAACTGAATTTTTTCTCTCACCAATCTACACACAATATCCCATAATGACAAAGTGAAAACATGTTCAGAAATATTAGCACATTTATTGAAAATGAAATACAGATATCTAATTTACATACAGTACCAGTCAAAAGTTTGTTTTTTTGTAAACTATTTTTTACATTGTAGAATAATAGTGAAGCCATCACAACTATGAAATAACACATGGAATTATGTAGTAACCAAAAACGTGTTAAACAAATCAAAATATATTTAACATTTTAGATTCTTCAAAGTAACCACCTTTTTCCATGATGACAGCATTGCACACTCTCAACCAGCTTCACCTGAAATGCTGTTCCAACAGTCTTGAAGGAGTTCCCACATATGCTGAGCACTTGTTGGCTGCTTTTCTTTCACTCTGCGGCCCAACTCACACAAACCATCTCAATTGGATTGAGGTCGGGTGATTGTGGAGGCCAGGTCATCTGATGCAGCCCTCCATCACTCTCCTTCTTGGTCAAATAGCCCTTACACAGCCTGGAGGTGTGTTGGGTCATTGTCCTGTTGAAAAACAAATGATAGTCCCACTAAGCACAAACCAGATGGGATAGCGTATTGCTGCAGAATGCTATGGTAGCCATGCTGGTTCAGTGTGCCTTGAATTCTAAATAAATCACGACAGTGTCACCAGCAAAGCAACCCCACACCATCACACCTCCTCCTCCATGCTTCAAGGTGGGAACCACACATGCAGAGATCATCCGTTCACCAACTCTGTGTCTCACAAAGACACGGTGGTTGGAACCCAAAATCTCACATTTAGACCGGTCTCACCGGTCTAATCAAATCAAATCAAATGTTATTAGTCACATGCGCCGAATAGAACAGGTGTAGACCTCACAGTGAAATGCTTACTTACGAGCCCCTAACCAACAATGCAGTTTCAAAAAATACGGATAAGAATAGGGAATGAAAGTCACAAGTAATTAAAGAGCAGCAGTAAAATAACAATAGCGAGACTTTATACAGGGGGGTGCCGGTACAGTCAATGTGCGGGGGCAACGGTTAGTTGAGGTAATATGTACATGTTAATGTCTACTGGGTACAAAGTCTAATGTCTAATATCCATTGCTCGTGTTTCTTGGCCCAAGCAAGTCTCTTCTTCTTATTGGTGTCCTTTATAGTCGTTTCTTTGCAGCAATTCGATCATGAAGGTCTGATTCACCCAGTCTCATCTGAAAATTTGATGTTGAGATGTGTCTGTTACTTGAACTCTCTGAAGCATTTATTTGGGCTGCAATTTCTGAGGCTGGTAACTCTAATGAACTTATCCTCTGCAGCAGAGGTAACTCTGGGTCTACCTGTGGGGGTCCTCCTGAGAGCCACTTTCATCATAGCACTTCTTGGATTTTACGACTGCACTTGATGAAACTTTCAAAGTTCTTGAAATTTTCTGAATTAACTGTCCTTCATGTCATAAAGTAATGATGGACTGTTGTTTCTCTTTGCTTATTTGAGCTGTTCTTGCTATAATATGGACTTGGTCTTTTACCAAATAGGGCTATCTTCTGTATACCACCCCAACCGTGTCACAACACAACTGATTCGCTCAAACGCATTAAGAAGGAAAGAAGTAGGCCTCCCGGATGGCGCAGTGGTCTAAGGCACTGCATCGCAGTGCTAGCTGTGCCACCAGAGATTCTGGGTTCACTCCCAGGCTCTGTCACAGCCGGCTGCGACCGGGAGGCCCATGGGGTGGCGCACAATTGGCCCAGCGTTGTCTGGGTTAGGGAGGGTTTAGCCGGCAGGGATATCCTTGTCTCATGGTGCACTAGCGACTCCTTTGGCGGGCTCGGCGCAGTGCACGCTGACCAGGTTGCCAGTGTGTTTCCTCTGACACATTGGGTCTTTATGTGAGTCTTTATGAGTAGGTTTCTAACAGCTTTCCACACCTGGATTGTGCAACATTTGCCCATTATTCTTTTCGAAATTATTCAAGCTTTGTCAAATTGGTTGTTGATCATTGCTAGACAACCAAGTCTTGCCATAGAATTTCAAGTAGATTTACATCAAAACTGTAACTTGGCCACTCAGGAACATTCACTGTCTTCTTGGTAAGCAACTCCAGTGTAGATTTGGCCTTGTGTTTTAGGTTATTGTCCTGCTGAATGGTGAATTCATCTCCCAGTGCCTGGTGGAAAGAAGACTGAACCAGGTTTTCCTCTAGGATTCTTCCTGCGCTTTTTTATCCTGAAAAACTCCCCAGTCTTTAACGATTACAGGCATACCCATAACATGATGCAGCGACCACTATGCTTGAAAATATGGTGGTACTCAGTAATGTGTTGTATTGGATTGCCCCAAACATACAGTGCCTTGCAAAAGTATTCACCCCCTTGGTGTTTTTCCTATTTTGTTGCATTACAACCTGTAATTTAAATAGATTTTTATTTTTATTTCATGTAATGGACATACACAAAATAGTCCAAATTGGTGAAGTGAAATGAAAAAAATTACTTGTTTCAAAAAGAAAGAAAAAAGAAAATGGAAAAGTGGTGCGTGCATGTGTATTCACCCCCTTTGCTATGAAGCCCCTAAACAGATCTGGTGCAATCAATTAACTTCAGAAGTCACATAATTAGTTAAATAAAGTCCACCTGTGTGCAATCTAAGTGTCACATGATCTGTCACATGATCTCAGTATATATACACCTGTTCTGAAAGGCCCCAGAGTCTGCAACACTACTAAGCAAGGGGCACCACCAAGCAAGCGGCACTATGAAGACCAAGGAGCTCTCCAAACAGGTCAGGGACAAAGTTGTGGAGAAGTACAGATCAGGGTTGGGTTATAAAAAAATATCCATAAGTTTGAACATCCCACGGAGCACCATTAAATCCATTAATAAAAAATGGAAAGAATATGGCACCACAACAAACCTGCCAAGAGAGGGTCGCCCACCATAGCTCACGAACCAGGCAATGAGGGAATTAATCAGAGAGGCAAAAAAGAGACCAAAGATAACCCTGAAGGAGCTGCAAAGCTCCACAGTGGAGATTGGAGTATATGTCCATAGGACCACTTTAAGCCGTACACTCCACAGAGCTGGGCTTCACGGAAGAGTGGCCAGAAAAAAATAAGCAAAAATGTTTGGTTTTCACAAAAAGGCATGTGGGAGACTCCCCAAACATATGGAAGAAGGTACTCTGGTCAGATGAGACTAAAATTGAACTTTTTGGCCATCAAGGAAAACGCTATGTGTGGCGCAAACCCAACACCTCTCATCCCCCCGAGAGCACCATCTCCACAGTGAAGCATGGTGGTGGCAGCATCATGCTGTGGGGATGTTTTTCATTGCCAGGGACTGGGAAACTGTTCAGAATTGAAGGAATGATGAATGGTGCTAAATACAGGGAAATTCTTGAGGGAAACCTGTTTCAGGAATCCAGAAATTTGAGACTGGGATGGAGGTTCCCCTTCCAGCAGGACAATGACCCTAAGCATACTGCTAAAGCAACACTTGAGTGGTTTAAGGGGAAACATTTAAATGTCTTGAAATGGCCTAGTCAAAGCCCAGACCTCAATCCAAATGAGAATCTGTGGTATGACTTAAAGATTACTGTACACCAGCGGAACCCATCCAACTTGAAGGAACTGGAGAAGTTTTGCTTTGAAGAATGGGCTAAAATCCTAGTGGCTAGATGTGCCAAGCTTATAGAGACATACTCAAAAAGACTTGCAGCTGTAATTGCTGCAAAAGGTGGCTCTACAAAGTACTGACTTTGGGGGGGTGAATAGTTATGCACGCTCAAGTTTTCTGTTTTTTGTCTTATTTCTTGTTTGTTCCACAATGGAAAATATTTTGCATCTTCAAAGTGGTAGGCATGTTGTGTAAATCAAATGATACAAACACCCCAAAAATCTATTTTAATTCCAGGGTATAAGGCAACAAAATAGGAAAAATGCCATGGGGGGTGAATACTTTCGCAAGCCACTGTAACACTTTGTATTGAGGACAAAACCTTTATTGCTTTGCCACATGTTTTGCAGTATTACGTTAGTGCCTTGTTGCAAACAGGATGCATGTTTTGTAATATTTTTTATTTTGTACAGGCTTCCTTTTCACTCTGTCATTTAGGTTAGTATTGTGGAGTAACAACAATGTTGTTAATTCATCCTCAGTTTTCTCCTATCACAGCCATGAAACACAGCCATTAACAGCTATTAACTCTTTTAAAGTCACCATTGGCCTCATGGTGAAATCCTTGAACGGTTTGCTGCCTCCACGTCAACTGAGTTAGCAAGGACGCCTGTATCTTTGTTTGTGACTGGGTGTATTGATACACCATCCAAAGTGTCATTATTAACTTCATCATGTTCAAATGGATATTCAATGACTGCTTTAAAAAAATGTGTACCCATCTACCAATGGGTGTCCTTCTTTGCGAGGCATTGGAAAACCTCCATGGTCTTAGTGGTTGAATCTGTATTTGAAATTCACTGCTCGACTGAGGGACTTCACAGGTAATTGTATGTGTGGGGTACAGAGATGAGGTAGTCATTCAAAAATCATGTTAAACACTATTATTGCACACAGAGTGAGTCCATGCAACTTATTATGTGACTTGTTAAGCACATTTTTACTCCTGAACTTATTTAGGCTTGCCATAACAAAGGGGTTGAGTACTTATTGACTCAAGACATTTCATCTTTTCACTTTAATTAATTTGTAAAAATTTTGAAAACATAATTCCACTTTGTCATTATGGGGTAACTTTCTTGTTGATGCCTCAGCTTTGTTCAAAACACTTTTCTCCTTCTCATTCCAAACAATGAGAGCGATAGGGAGAGGAATGAGAAGAGGCAGGTCATGGAAAAACTGCAATTAAACCGAGCGGAGACGAAAACCTCCTTGTCATTGAAGGCTACCACAGCATTCTATTCTCCCTTGAGGACATCGCTGGAGGAACACAAGGTCACCACGAAACCTCAATAGAATGTCATCTGTCCTCCCTTTCCCTTTCCTCACCACCGTATTTATCCAACTCACAGTTTCCTGGCGGTTCTGAGGGAACACAGGGTGTTTTTTTGTCCAGGTGCAGCACAATAGGCCTAGAAGCCAAGGTGACCTGGGGAATGTAACTTGGGCCATAGCTGTGTAATCATTGTTGTGTTTGATAATGTTATGATACTTTTGCTATCTTAATGTTGCTGTAGCTGTCTGTTACTGGCTTTATCCTATTTCATTTGTGTTCTTGGCTCTTTCTCAATTCATCTTTCCATGATTCCTAGCATCCTCTCTCCACGCCTTCTGCTCAAAAGACATTGAAGAAGTACATTAGAGGGGAAGGACCTTGAAACTCCCAATACGGTTGAGAGGGAGGTGAGTAGACGTGGAGACCGGAGCTGAAGAATCCTGGACAAATAAGGATTGAGATAGAATGGGAGCCCCATGCAGAATAAGGTCACCCTGACCTTCCCTATACCCCTCTGAACTACCACTTCCTCCTCTTCCTGTCTCCGTCTGTGAAGGCTTCCTAGATTAAACCACTTCAAACACAGCCTTTGTTCAGAGTCACTTCCATACAGAATATCACTCTGTTCTTCCTTCTGCTTTTCTGGGCCTGATACTTTGGGCATCATAGCTAGTTGCTACATTGGAGTGCTTTGGCAGGAACTTGAGGGCGTAATCTGCTGTTGTTACTTGGTTTCCAAGAGTTGAGTGTCTGATAGCCCACATAGCAGCAGTAACTGACGACATACGTGTTAATCTATCAAATGTAGCAGCCTGGTCCAAGCAGGCTCCTCCTATTAGGAACTTTGGATCAACTTCCTAAAATGAAATCAAAACAGACACAGAGACATCATTTGAGGGAGAATGACGAAAAGTAAGGAGTTACAAGAAAATACACTATGCGTATTAATGGGCACACTCGCACGTACACACCCACCGCACGCACTCCCCGCACCACACACACACACACACACACACACACACACACACACACACACACACACACACACACACACACACACACACACACACACACACACACACACACACACACACACACACACACACACACACACACACACACAGTCCATCTTCTGACCTCAAGATGGCGCCATCATCCTGCCATTTGTCACACTCGCTCCACAAACCAACAGTCAACAGAAAAGTGATTAAAACTGGACGTTCTGTCCATTTAGAGAAACAATCAACAAATCAAGCAATTTTTTTCTCCCCTCTGACAAGGCACCTTACAGTTGCTTTTCCCAACTTTGTTACAGAAGACTCAGTGAAGGCACGTTCCATCCCTTCACTCTCATGGGAGCTGTGAGCTTGAAAGGGTGCTTTACTCTAAACTCTGAATCCTCAAGTCTGGCAGGCATGTGGTGTAAGACACACACACACACACACACACACACACACACACACACACACACACACACACACACACACACACACACACACACACACACACACACACACACACACACACACACACACACACACACACACACACACACACACACACACTGGGGTCATGTTGCAGCTGGTCATTATGTTCACTTACAATCATCCTTTTTTCTCTAGAGGAAAAATAATATTACACCTCTGACATTCCCCCCCGAAGAAGACACAGGTTGATTTTTGGGAAGACCAGGCGACTGTTGGTCTTATTTAGGTTTCAGAAGGGACCGTACTTACGGATACAATGTTGTATTACAGGGCATCGAGCCCCTATTATTAACATCAAAGGAAGTGGAAAAACCCATTTCATCCTTCTGCCTGCTTAACACCTGATTCTAATGTCAGACAGTTGGAGTTTTGGATGCTAATTTTGGATGCAGTTCCTGTAGAACTGCATCCCAGACCAGCATACTGACCTGCACTGCATATACTGCTAGAATTCACATGACAATGAGAACCTTGTGTTGTTTTTGCAGCCATACTAGTTTGCACTGATATAAAGCAATGGACATCGCAGGACGTAGTAGTGGTAGAAGTGGTTGTAGTGGCAGTAGTGGTAGTAGTGGTAGTAGTAGTAGTGGTAGTAGTAGTGATAGTAGTAGTAGTAGTAGTGGTAGTGGTAGTAGTGTGTTGGTCATTACTGAGACGTTAAGAAAGAGTGTTTTGAATACTGATGTTAACCTTTCTGGTTATAACCTTTTTCGGCAAGACAGATCTTCCAAAGGTGGGGCATGGCAAGGATTTACCAAGGATCACCTTCAGTGCTCGGTTGTCTCCACCAAGTTTGTCCCCAAACAATTTGATTTGCTGGTTTTAAGCATTAAACTTTCAAATAGCTCTTCGATGACTGTTGCTGGGTTTTATCGTCCTCCATTAGCACCGGCTTGTACCCTACCTGCCCTAAGCTCTCTCCTGGACCTTTACACTAAGTCTGAATTTGTCCTGCTAGGTTACTTAAACTGGACCTACTTAAACCACTGTCACGACTTCCGCCGAGGTCGGTCCCTCTCCTTGTTCGGGCGGCGTTCGGCAGTCGACGTCACCGGTCTTCTAGCCATCGCCGATCCACCTTTCATTTTCCATTTGTTTTGTCTTGTTTTTCCGCACACCTGGTTTGCATTCCCTCATTACTCGTCTTGCATATAACCCTCTGTTTCCCCCCATGTATGTGTGTGGAATTGTTATATGTAGTGTATGTGTACTCCAGGCTGGTTTGTGTGTTTAGTTTTCTGAGTACCGTGTTTTGTTCGCCTCATTAAAGGGCTCCGTTTGCTACCCATTTCTGCTCTCCTGCGCCTGACTTCCCTGCAGCCAGTTATGCACTCCTTTACAACCACCTGTCCAAGTCCTAAAGCAATGGGACTAAATCTTTCTCAGATTATTACCAATCCCACAAGGTATGACTCCAAACACCCAGAAAAGGCTACTCTCCTCGATGTTATCCTCACAAATAATTCTGATAGGTATCAGTCTGGTGTTTTCTGTAATGACCATAGTGATCACTGTTTTACATCCTGGTGTTCGCAATGGCTGCTCAGTGAAATGACCTGTACTGATTTGTTATAGATGCTTGCGAAAAAACTTTAAAGAGCAAGCATTCCTTCATGACCTGGCCTCTGTAAATTGGTATAGAATCAGCTTGATCACCTCTGTCGAAGACGCTTGGACCTTCTTTTTTAAATATTTTCAGTGATATTGTTAACAAACATGCCCCCATAAAGAAAATTTGAAATATAAACAGCCCCTGGTTCGACCGTGATCTTGCAGAGTTACTCCACCTCAAGAATTGCATTTGGCGAAAGACTCGGCACACGCATACTCAGGCTGACTGGTTCTCGTTCAGGCAAATGAGAAATAAGTGCACTCTAGCTATCCGGAAGTCCATAGTTAGTTACTTTAAGGAGCAGTTCTCTCTCTGTGGGTCTAACCTCAAGAAGTTTAGGAAAACGGTTAAAGACCTGGAGAATAAACCCTCATCCTCACAGCTGCCCATGTCCCTTAAAGTTGATGATATGGTTGTTACTGACAAGAAGCACATGGCAGAGCTTTTTAATCACCACTTCATTAAGTCAGGATTCCTATTTGACTCCTTACCCGTCCAACATTTCCTCATCTCCCACCCCTTTTAATGCGACTAGCCCCGATGCTCCTCCCTCTTTTCCTACAAAGCTACAAAGTTTCTCCCTGCAGGCAGTCACTGAGTCCGAGGTGCTAAAGGAGCTCCTTAAACTTGACCCCCAAAAAACATTTGCCCCTATAATCGCCAAGCCTATATCTGACCATTTTAACCTGTTTCTCCTCTCTGGGGAGGTTCCCATTGTTTGGAAGGCAGCCACGGTTCGTCCTTTATTTAAAGGGGGAGGTCAAGCTGATCGTAATTGTTATAGGACTATTTCTATTTTGCCCTGTTTATCAAAAGTGTTGGAAAAACTTGTCAATAAACCAACTGACTGGCTTTCTTGATGTCTATAGTATTCGCTCGGGTATGCAATCTGGTTTCCACTCAGGTTATGGATGAGTCACTGCAACCTTAAAGGTCCTCAATGATGTCACCATTACCCTTGATTCTAAGAAATGTTGTTCTGCTATTTTTATTGACTTGGCCAAAGCTTTTGATACGGTAGACCATTCCTTTTTTGTGGGCCGGCTAAGGAGTATTGGTGTCTCTGAGGGGTCTTTGGCCTGGTTTGCTAACTACCTCTCTCAAAGAGTGCAGTGTATAAAGTCAGAACATCTGCTGTCTCAGCCACTGCCTGTCACCAAGGGTGTACCCCAAGGCTCGATCCTAGGCCCCACGCTCTTCACAACAACATAGCTCAGGTAGTAGGAAGCTCTCATCCATTTATATGCAGATTATGCAGTCTTATACCCAGCTCGTCCTTCCCCGGATTGTGTGTTAAACACTCTACAACAAAGCTTTCTTGGTGTCCAACAAGCTGTCTCTGCCCTTAACCTTGTTCTGAACCTCTAAAACAAAGAATGCCCCTCTCCCCACAGGTGTGATTACTACCTATGAGGGTTTAGAGCTTGAGGTAGTCACCTCATACAAGTACCTGGGAGTATGGCTAGACAGTACACTGTCCTTCTCTCAGCACATATCAAAGCTGCAGGCTAAAGTTAAATCTAGACTTGGTTTCCTCTATCGTAATCGCTTCTCTTTCATCCCAGCTGCCAAACTAACCCTGACTCTGATGACCATCCTACCCATGCTAGATTATGGAGATGTAATTTATAGATCGGCAGGTAAGGGTGATCTCGAACGACTAGATGTTCTTTACCATTCCGCCATCAGATTTGCCACTAATGTTCCTTACAGGAAACATCACTGCAATCTATACTCTTCGGTAAACTGGCCGTCTGTATACCCGTCGCAAGACCCACTGGTTGATGCTTATTTATAAAACCGTCTTAGGCTTCACTCCCCCCTATATGAGATATCTACTGCAGCCCTCATCCTCCACATACAAAACCCGTTCTGCCAGTCACATTCTGTTAAAGGTTCCCAAAGCACACACATCCCTGGGTTGCTCGTCTTTTCAGTTCACTGCAGCTAGCGACTGGAACGAGCTGCAACAAACACTCAAACTGGACAGTTTTATCTCAATCTCTTCATTCAGACTCAATCATGGACACTCTTACTGACAGTTGTGGCTGTTTTGTGTGAAGTATTGTTGTCTCTGCCTTCTTGCCCTTTGTGCTGTTGTCTGTGCCCAATAATGTTTGTACCCTGTTTTGTGCTGCTGCCATGTTGTGTTGCTACCATGTTGTTGTCATGTTGTGTTGCTACCGTGCTGTGTTGTCATGTGTTGCTGCCATGCTATGTTGTTGTCTTAGGTCTCTCTTTATGTAGTGTTGTGTTGTCTCTCTTGTTGTGATGTGTGTTTTGTCCTATAATTTTATTTAATGTATTTTGATTTTTAATCCCAGCCCCCGTCCCCACAGAAGGCCTTTTGCCGTTTGGTAGGCCGTCATCGTAAATACGAATTTGTTCTTAACTGACTTGCCTAGTTAAATAAAATAAAAAAAATATTAGGTTTTGTTGTGAAATTGTTAGATATTACCTGTTTGATACTGTTGCATGGTCGGATCTAGAAGCATAAGCATTTCGCTACACTTGCAATAACATCTGCTAACCATGTGCATTTGACCTTTTTTTTTTTTTTTTTGAGTGGTGGTAGTGGTGGTAGTAGTGGCAGTGGTAGTGGTGGTAGTAATGGCAGTAGTAGTAGTGGTAGTAGTAGAAGTAGTGGTAATAGTAGGGGTAGTAATGGTAGTAGTAGGAGTGGTAGTAGTAGTGGTAAAAGTAGTGGTAGTAGTAGTAGGAGGAGGAGGAGGAGTGGTAGTAGTAATAGTGGTAGTAGTGGTTGTAGTAGTGATAATAGTAGTGGTAGTAGTAGCGGTGATAATAGTAGTGGTAGTAGTAGTGGCAGTAGTGATAATAGTAGTGGTAGTAGTAGTAGTAGTAGTGGTAGTAGTAGTGATAATAGTAGTGGTAGTAGTAGTAGTAGTGATAATAGTAGTGGTAATAGCAGTGGTAGTAGTGATAATAGTAGTGGTAGTAGTAGTAGTATTGGTAGTAGTAATAGTGGTAGTAGTGATAATAGTAGTGGTAGTAGTAGTAGTGATAATAGTAGTGGTAGTAGTGGTAGTAGTAGTGGTAGTAGTGATAATGGTAGTGGTAGTAGTAGTAGGGATAATAGTAGTGGTAGTAGTAGTAGTAGTAGTGGTAGTAGTGATAATAGTAGTGGTAATAGCAGTGGTAGTAGTGATAATAGTAGTGGTAGTAGTAGTAGTAGTATTGGTAGTAGTAATAGTGGTAGTAGTAGTAGTGGTAGTAGTGATAATAGTAGTGGTAGTAGTGGTAGTAGTAGTGGTAGTAGTGATAATAGTAGTGGTAGTAGTAGTAGGGATAATAGTAGTGGTAGTAGTAGTAGTAGTAGTGGTAGTAGTGATAATAGTAGTGGTAGTAGTAGTAGGGATAATAGTAGTGGTAGTAGTAGTAGTGGTAGTAATGATAATAGTAGTGGTAGTAGTAGTAGTAGTGGTAGTAGTGATAATAGTAGTGGTAGTAGTAGTAGGGATAATAGTAGTGGTAGTAGTAGTAGTAGTGGTAGTAGTGATAATAGTAGTGGTAGTAGTAGTAGGGATAATAGTAGTGGTAGTAGTAGTAGTAGTGGTAGTAATGATAATAGTAGTGGTAGTAGTAGTAGTGGTAGTAGTATTGGTAGTAGTAATAGTAGTGGTAGTAATGATAATAGTAGTGGTAGTAGTAGTAGTAGTGGTAGTAATGATAATAGTAGTGGTAGTAGTGATAATAGTAGTGGTAATAGTAGGAGTGGTAGTAGTAATAATGGTAGTAGTGGTAGTAGTGATAATAGTAGTGGTAGTAGTGATAATAGTAGTGGTAATAGTTGGAGTGGTAGTAGTAATAGTGGTAGTAGTGGTAGCCGTCTGCCATGCTGGGGATGTAGCTCATTGGGTGACTAGGCTACTATCTGGTGTTGTACGGTACGGTTGGATCAGTGCTCGCTGCTTGCTCTGTTGTTTGTTGACACCATCTCCATGGGTACAGGGCTCAGCTGGAGATCTGGCGTGCGTCAGTGTGAGCGGCGAAGACTCAGTCCTGGGACGTAGGGCCATGTGGGTGGAACCGGTACAGGACATGCAGGCCTTCATTACACTCTTAGAAAAAAGGTGCTATCTAGAACCTGAAAAGGTTATTCGGCTGTCCCGATAGGAGAATCCTTTGAAGAACCCTTTTTGGTTATAGGAAGAACCCCTTTTGTTTCCAGGTAGAACCCTTTCCCCAGAGGGTCCTTTATAAATGGAACCCAAAAGCGTTCTACCTGGAACTAAAAAGGGTTCTACTTGGAACCAAAAAGGGTTCTCCTATGGGACAGCCGAAGAAGCCTTTTGGAACCCTTTTTTTTCTAAGAGTGTACTCTGCAACACCACCCCTTATTCTCTCCCACAGTGTGTGAGTTGGTGGGTGTGAGTGTGTTTTTGACATCGATCTAGTCTAATGGCATCAGTTGACGTAGCAGCTAATGAGTGATGGTGTCCCATGATGATGTTAAAAATGCCATGTCTATGTTCATTGGAGGTTATTCAACCAAACACAACGGAAGAGAGTGTGTCATTGTTTAGTATTGTGATGTTCCTGAGCTGTTGCAGTCAGTGACAGGTGCAAGGACAGGCAGCCATGCAACATGGGAGGCAGACCATTTTGTATTTGTGCTGGGGCTGAGAGGCTGGCCTCCCTCAAGACTGAGGCAGGCACATCTGTAGACAATCCAACTTCAGAGCAGAGCAGGCTTAGCAGGACCAGCTGTGGAGTGCAGGGAGGTGAAGATAAGACTGAGGAGAGGAGAAGAGAAGAGAGGAGAGGAGAGGAGAGGAGAGGAGAGGAGAGGAGAGGAGAGGAGAGGAGAGGAGAGGAAAGGAAAGCAGAGGAGAGGAGAGGAGAGGAGAGGAGAGGAGAGGAGAGGAGAGGAGAGGAGAGGAGAGGAGAGGAGAGGAGAGGAGAGGAGAGGAGAGGAGGGGAGGGGAGGGGAGGGGAGGGGAAGAGAACAGCATAGAACAGAACAGAACACTCAAGGGAAAAAACTGAACTAGAAAATAGTTTGAGAGAATGTTGTAAGGGGAGGCTTTCTAGGCACCAGGCTGATTATGAAGGTATAATACTGTGATGATAAATGTTAAATTCAATGACAGACTTTTCTGGGGCTACAACACCAGACACATACAGTCCGTCATCACATTTTCACTCCAAAACTGTATTCATTTCCTCTTCCACCTCTACAGAGCTGTATCAAATTATAAGTTCTGACTTTAAATGTCTCACTCATAGCCTTTTCGAGTTACAGTAAGGGTGTTGCAACTACAATGTGAGCATACAGTCCTATAATTCCTATAATAACCTCAACCTAAAACTTCTTACCTGGGAATATTGAAGACTCATGTTAAAAGGAACCACCAGCTTTCATATGTTCTCATGTTCTGAGCAAGGAACTTAAATGTTAGCTTTTTTACATGGCACATATTGCACTTTTACTTTCTTCTCCAACACTTTGTTTTTGCATTATTTTAACCAAATTGAACATGTTTCATTATTTATTTGAGGCTAAATTGATTTCATTGATGTATTATATTAAGTTATTGTTGTAATTGTCATTATTACAAATAAATTAATTAATAAGGTGCTATTTTGGATAACTTAGTGTTGACATGAACAAGGGACTGATGAAACTTGACTTTCAGTTGATGTGTATTTATACATTTTATATTCTTGTCGATTGTGAATTTAGCATTATATGATTTTTTTTTTTTTTTTTTAAATCGGCCGATCAATTGGTATCGGATTTTTTTGGTCCTCCAATAATCGGTATCGGTATCGGCATTGAAAAATCATAATCGGTCGACCTCTAGATTAGACTACTGCAATGCTATACTTTCCAGCAAACCGGAAAAGCACTAAATAAACTTCAGTTAGTGCTAAACACGGCTGCTAGAATCTTGACTAGAACCAAAAAAAATTATCATATTACTCCAGTGCTAGCCTCTCAACACTGGCTTCCTGTTAAGGCAAGGGCTGATTTCAAGGTTTCACTGTTAACCTTTGAAGTATTACATGGGCTTGCTCCTACCTATCTTTCCGATTTGGTCCTGCCGTACATACCTACATGTACGCTACGGTCACAAGATGCAGGCCTCCTTATTGTCCCTAGAATTTTATGGAATGGTCTGCTTATTCATGTGAGAGACGCAGACTCTGTCTCAACCTTTAAGTCTTTATTGAAGACTCATCTCTTCAGTAGGTCCTATGATTGAGTGTATTCTGGCCCAGGGATGTGAAGGTGAACAGAAAGGCACTGGAGCGACGAACCACCCTTGCTGTCTCTGCCTGGCCGGTTCCCCTATCTCCCCTGGGATCCTCTTCCTCTAACCCTATTACGTGGGCTGAGTCACTGGCTTACTGGTGCTCTTCCATGCCGTCCCTAGGAAGGGTGCGTCACTTGAGTGGGTTGAGTCTCTGACGTGATCTTCCTGTCCGGGTTGGCGCCCCCCTCGGGTTCGTGCCGTGGGGAGATCTTTGTGGGCTATACTCGGCCTTGTCTCAGGGTAGTAAGTTGGTGGTTGAAGATATCCTTCTAGTGGTGTGGGGGCTGTGCTTTGGAAAGGTGGGTGCGGTTATATCCTGCCTGGTTGGCCCTGTAGTCGGACGGGGCAACCGTGCCTCCCGACCCCTCCTGTCTCAGCCTCCAGTAATTATGCTGCAGTAGTTTATGTGTCAGGGGCTAGGGTCAGTCTGTTATATCTGGAGTATTTATCCTTTCTTATCCAGTGTCCTGTGTGAATGTGTCACGTTCCTGACCTGTTTTCCGTTGTTTTTGTAAGTGTTTAGTATGGTCAGGGCGTGAGCTGGGTGGGTAGTCTATGTTATGTGTTTCTATGTTGGGTTCAATGTGTTGCCTGATATGGTTCTCAATTAGGGGCAGGTGTTTGACGTTTCCTCTGATTGAGAACCATATTAAGGTAGGCTGTTCACACCGTTTGTTTGTGGGTGATTGTCATCCGTGTCAGTGTTTGTTACCACACGGGACTGTTTCGTTTGTCTAGTCTGTTCCTGTTCGTGCGTTCTTCGTTTATATGTAAGTTCTCATGTTCAGGTCGGTCTACGTCGTTTTTTGTTTTGTAATTTCTCAAGTGTATTTCGTGTTCGTCTTGTCTAAATAAATTCATCATGTCTTCACAACACGCTGCATTTTGGTCCGATCCCTACACCTCCTCTTCAGACGAAGAGGGGGAAATCAATCGTTACAGAATCACCCACCAACCAAGGACCAAGCGGCGTGGGGGAAAGCAGCAGCAGCGATCGCAGGATTCCTGGACATGGGAGGAAATACTGGATGGTAAAGGTCCATGGGCTCAACCTGGAGAATATCGCCGCCCTCGTGAAGGGCTGGAGGCAGCTAAAGCCGAGAGGCGGCGGTATGAGGAGGCAGCACGGAAACAGGAGCAAAATCTGGACTACACTACGTGGGAGGAGATCTACAGGTGGGCGATCGACCCAGGGAGAAAGCCGGAGCCCGCCTGGGATTCTTTGGCGCAGTGTGAGGAGGGATACCGGCGAATGGAGGCAGCACGACGATGCGGTAGGAAGCCTGTTAGTCAAGCCCAAAATTTCTTGCGGGGGGCTAAAGGGTAGTGTGGCGAAGTCAGGTAGGAGACCTGCGCCAACTTCCCGATCTTACCGTGGAGAGCGAGAGTACGGGCAGACACCGTGTTATGCGGTAGAGCGCACGGTGTCTCCTGTACGTGTGCGTAGCCCGGTGCGGGTTATTCCACCTCCCCGCACTGGCAGGGCTAGATTGAGTATTGAGCTAGGTGCCATGAAGGCGGCTCAACGCGTCTGGTCTCCAGTGCGTCTCCTCGGGCCGGCATACATGGCACCAGCCTTACGCATGGTGTCCCCGGTTCGCCTACACAGCCCAGTGCGGGTTATTCCACCTCCCCGAACTGGTCGGGCTACGGGGAGCATACAACCAGGTAAGGTTGGGCAGGCTCAGTGCTCAAGGGAGCCAGTACGCCTGCATGGTCCGGTATATCCGGCGCCACCTCCCCGCCCCAGCCCAGTACCACCAGTGCTTACACCACGCACCAGGCTTCCTGTGTGTCTCCAGAGCCCTGTTCCTCCTCCACGCACTAGCCCTATGGTGCGTGTCTTCAGCCCGGTACCACCAGTTCCGGCACCACGCAACAAGCCTCCTGTGCGTCTCCAGAGCCCTGTTCCTCCTCCACGCACTAGCCCTGTGGTGCGTGTCTCCAGCCCAGTACCTCCAGTTCCGGTACCACGCACCAAGCCTCCTGTGCGCCTCCAGAGTCCTGTGCGTCCTGTTGTTGCTCCCCGCACTAGCCTTAAGGTGCGTGTCCTTAGCCCGGTACCTCCAGTTCCGGCACCACGCACCAGACCTACAGTGCACCTCAGCCGGCCAGAGTCTGCCGTCTGCCCAGCGGCGCCTGAACTGCCCGTCTGCCCAACGCCTTCTGAGCTGTCCGTCTGCCAAGCGCCGCCTGCGCTGTCCGTCTGTCCTGAGCCTTCAAAGCCGCCCGTCTGTCCTGAGCCTTCAAAGCCGCCCGTCTGTCCTGAGCCTTCAAAGCCGCCCGTCTGTCCTGAGCCTTCAGAGCCGTCCGTCAGTCAGGAGCTGCTAGAGCCGTCCGCCAGACAGGAGCCGCTAGAGCCGTCCGCCAGACAGGAGCCGCTAGAGCCGTCCGCCAGACAGGAGCCGCTAGAGCCGTCCGCCAGACAGGAGCCGCTAGAGCCGTCTGTCAGACAGGATCCGCCAGAGCCTTCCGCCAGACAGGAGCCGCCAGAGCCTTCCGCCAGACAGGAGCCGCCAGAGCCTTCCGCCAGACAGGAGCAGCCAGAGCCTTCCGCCAGCCATGAGCAGCCAGAGCCTTCCGCCAGCCATGAGCAGCCAGAGCCTTCCGCCAGCCATGAGCAGCCAGAGCCTTCCGCCAGCCATGAGCAGCCAGAGCCGTCAGCCAGCCATGAGCAGCCAGAGCCGTCAGCCAGTCATGAGCTGCCCTTCAGTCATGAGCTGCCCTCCAGTCATGAGCTGCCCTCCAGTCATGAGCTGCCCTCCAGTCATGAGCTGCCCTCCAGTCATGAGCTGAGTCATGAGCTGCCCTCCAGTCATGAGCTGAGTCATGAGCTGCCCTCCAGTCATGAGCTGCCCTCCAGTCATAAGGTGCCCTCCAGTCATGAGCTGCCCTCCAGTCATGAGCTGCCCTCCAGTCATGAGCTGCCCTCCAGTCATGAGCTGCCCTCCAGTCATGAGCTGCCACTAGTCCGGAGCGACCATTCAGTCCAGAGCTGCCTCTCTGTCCGGAGCTACCTCTCTGTCCTGAGCTACCTCTCTGTCCTGAGCTACCTCTCTGTCCTGAGCTACCTCTCTGTCCTGAGTTATCTCCTCTATCTAGGGGGGACCTGTGTTAAGGTTCCTAGACCAGGGTCGGGGGCGAGGATCACCACTCAAAGGACGCTAAGGAGGGGGACAAAGACAATGGTGGAGTGGTGTCCTCGTCCTGCGCCGGAGCTGCCACCGCGGACAGATGCCCACCCAGACCCTCCCCTAGATTGTTAGGTGGTGCGCCCGGAGTTCGCACCTTGAGGGGGGGGGGTTCTGTCACGTTCCTGACCTGTTTTCCGTTGTTTTTGTATGTGTTTAGTATGGTCAGGGCGTGAGCTGGGTGGGTAGTCTATGTTATGTGTTTCTATGTTGGGTTCAATGTGTTGCCTGATATGGTTCTCAATTAGGGGCAGGTGTTTGACGTTTCCTCTGATTGAGAACCATATTAAGGTAGGCTGTTCTCACTGTTTGTTTGTGGGTGATTGTCATCCGTGTCAGTGTTTGTTACCACACGGGACTGTTTCGTTTGTCTAGTCTGTTCCTGTTCGTGCGTTCTTCGTTTATATGTAAGTTCTCATGTTCAGGTCGGTCTACGTCGTTTTTTGTTTTGTAATTTCTCAAGTGTATTTCGTGTTCGTCTTGTCTAAATAAATTCATCATGTCTTCACAACACGCTGCGTTTTGGTCCGATCCCTACACCTCCTCTTCAGACGAAGAGGGGGAAATCAATCGTTACAGAATGTAAGTATGCTCCCTCTAATTTTCTCTTAATTTTCCCGAGGAGCAGTTGTTGGTGCCTTGCTCAAGGGCAGAAAGGCAGATTTCTCCACCTTACTGGCTTGGGGATTCAAACCAGCGACCCTTTGGTTACTGGTCCAACACTCTTAACCGCTAGTCTACCTGCCACCTTCAACAGGGAACACTCACATTATTGAATTACTGATTTTATATGAATATATTTGCAGTTTAAAATGTGGCCTGTCTGTCGTTAATTTGCCTGTGTTGCTTGCTTGCCAAAGAGGCATTTTAATCATTTTTGACATCCCCTCCAAGCCTCTCTGTCCTGTTGTGCAGGTCTGTCTATGGCTGTTGTGTTTACCTTTCCTCTATAAGAGCCTGAGGTCATTTGTATTGCTTGAAGGAGAGTATTATACCTTCATAATCAGCCTGGTGCCTGCATGTGACATCCCCTCCAAGTCGATAGCATATCTTGGGGGTATGATCTTTGACCCTCTGTGACCCTCATTATTCACGATTCATTCAGGATTATCTGTAATCGTGGTAGCATTTACATTAATGTAGAAGTGTTTAGAAACATATTCTATTCTTAATAAAAGTCACTCCAAAATGACACAATACATTATTTACCATTCATTTCTATTGGGAACAACATAATCTGAAACACAACCAAAACAAACTGCAAATGTATCCAACAAATTTGTTAAGTCACAAGCTTGATGTAGTCACAAGCTTGATGTAGCCACCGTTAGAGAGAGGCAGGGAGACCAGAAAAGCCAATGAGGAAACAATGGTGACAAGTGGGCATTAGCCAGCCAATTGACCTGCACCAAAATAATAAAGAGACCCTCTCTGGCATGCTTACTCTTCATATCCCCTCCACTCAGTAAAGTCCTCTGCAGTCTAAGAGAAGCGATTGGGCCTGATGTTCATTGACACTGTTAGCATAAAAGTGTAAATATAGTTCATCTGATTTGTGTCACAATTGGGGCGTGCATTGTTTTTCCCTCGTCATACTGTACTTTCATGCCTAATTGAGGCCAGCAATGAGAGGAGCCTCCACCCAGCTCATTCTACTGTTGATGGAAGCCAGATTTGAGCCCCACTGCAGAGACATACAGACCAGAGGGAACACATCAGCATCTACATGCTGTTTCACTGGGGACCTTTCTCATTGTACGCATTGAAGTGATATTCTGGTTAAACTTTTACTAATAATAGTTCAGACCCAAATTGGTTTCTGGTATTTCAATACCTCTTGGTTGTGTGTGCAGATTTGTAGTTAGCCTTAGATGACAGTGAACTTGACTGACACCATTAAGGGACTGTACGTTATTTATAACGAGGGATACCTGGAGAAAATCGGACCTCTCTGAAATGGAAATAGACCCGACCCTCCCTGAATCCCTGAATGCTTGAAAAAAAACAAGTAACTCTCCCCATACCCAAAATAATAATTAAAGCATAAAGTGGATAACAGAGATAACATGCCTACCGTTTACCCTCACTCCTAGGACAGACCAGAGCCTTAGATATGCAGTTTTATAAGTATTAGTTTTGTAAGTATTACATGGCAAAGTAACCAGAAGGTTGTGGATTCGCAGACAACCTCGGACAAGGGGGGTGTGAAAAGATATCCATTAAAATAAAAGCACTGCATGAATCTATCATCTTATTTGCCTTTTGAGAAAAAAACACCTTTTATAAACACATTTCATGCAATTCTACATCATTTTACATGACTGGAGACAAGCAGAATCTTTATTAATACCGCGATAGAGCATGACAATGAATGAGCGGATGCTGTTGTTCTGATACATTCCATACAGGCTGTTGTTAATAAAGAGCATAGTCTAAGTTTGGAACAGTGCTAAAGTTGTATATCAACTGTAAAAATGTTACAGTTACAGCAGAAGAATATGATCATCAATGAATTAGAGAAAAAGCCATTTATTGTTTAACATATCAGCCGCATATCATCAGGTAGGTCTATATGCACTTGTAAAAAAAAATCTTTTGAAAAACTATAATTTTCTAATTTAGCATCTGCTAGGCTAGATTAACAAACTAGGCATGCATAGCTTACCGCATGATCCTCAAACCAAAGACTGGTCAAACTCGTGTTTCTAAAAGTGTATTCGAAGGCACTGTAGAATGACTATATAGACTAATAAGGATTTTTTTGTTTCCTTATTATTTAATTCTAAGTAATTATTTGTTTTTTATTTCATTTTAAACAGCCTAAATGTGAAATGTTGTTGAAGTGCTGTTGTTGATGTGTTGTTGAAAGGCTGAGTGCTCCTGCCAGCCTGTAGCATGTCACAAATGCTTCACAATTGATTTCTTAAATGGCAGGCTATAGCCTTAAAATAATAATAATATAGCCTACATAATTCATTTTCGTTTCTTCTTAGGCTACCTGGCTTGCTCCTGACTGATTTAGAGTTAGTATGTTGTTTAATATCCAGTTGAAATGTCCAACGTCAGTTGACAATGACAGAATCACGTCTCCTCGGCTATAGAATATCATAGAGACAAACCAAAGATATCCCATATGCATCGGAGTCACAACTTTTTACAGCTTGTTTCTAGCACTAAGCATTGCAGACTTAAACAATGTTATACAGTGTATCGCTTTAAATAATCAGGTCCATTAAATTGTTTTCAAAAGCTAACAAGGGGTAAGCCTATGCTTTTAGCCATTTTCTTTAACAGAAGCCACAGTACCCTCACATACCTCCTCAATTCGAGCCCTGGTTTTAACTTAACACACCAAGCTCTTCACTGACACTGAGATATTTAAGGAATGCATGGTGACTGAAGGAATTGGCTGACAGAATCTATGGATAGTACACTATAATTTCATCTGTCAAACAGGTATGTCTACCTCTTATTCCTTGAATAGGAAGAAATAGGCTCCAACACTAAGCCCTCTTGTTGTTAGTTGCCTAAAGTCAAATTAAAATGAAGACTGTTTAAATGAATTAGGCCTTCTCGATTAGCCTTCTTTCAGCACCCATGCGCTGTCCATCTCCGCGGCTGCTGCTTCACAGTAATCTAAGTTATGCTTATTTTGAGGTCAATAACTCTGATAAATAGCTTCATTATGGGCAACAAAACATATTGTTTTTATTAAAATCAATTCTAGAAGTAACAAGCTTACCTCCGGTCCTCCTTATCTTCGCGCTCTCCCTCTCAAACTGAACAGGACGTCATTAGGCCTAGTCTGTGCGCACAGATATAGATTTTTTTTAAACAAATAAAAAAGTATTTTCGGAAGAAGCTTTTAACTCACCTCCTGAAGTGCTACTGTACACAGCACAGTCATTGATTAGGCAGTACAAAAGGACTTACATCAGCCACTGTACACAGCACAGTCATTGATTAGGCAGTACAAAAGGATTTACATCAGCAAGAGCAGGGCAGGCCAGGGTTTACATCAGCAAGAGCAGGGCAGGCCAGGGTTTACATCAGCAAGAGCAGGGCAGGCCAGGGCTCATGATTGGGTACACCTATCCATTGCAGTGTGTAATGCAGTGTAGCCTAGTTTTATATACACCATCCCAGCAGCGCAAAAACCTTGGAAGGAAGTACATTTTCTTAAAAATATAACTTTGCCCTGTGCTTCTCCGAGCATGCTCTTCATATAGCCTAGGCCTATAGCCTATAGTATAGGCAATGGATAATATTTTTGAGACCACACTAGGCACACTTGATATTGCCCTAGTGGGGGGCATCATAGGGCACACATCGAGATATTATAATAAGCAACTCATTCTCAAACCCTGAGCAATATGACATTTAATCGATTACAAATGAACTACATGACCCTCCCCTGGACTAAATAAAAAATACTAAACCCTTCCCCTGACAAAAATGTAAAAAGCATGACCCTCCTCCATTTTCCTCTGAGTAACAATTATGTACATTTCTAACATTCCCTAACTCCTAAATAAGATAATGAGTTGCATCATTATTTGGAACTATAATCAGCTCCTCCTTAGTTTGTGCTCCCCCTCCCATTCCTCCCTCATTCCCTCCCTCCCCTCCATACCTCCACTAGCCTCAGAGCCAGATGGATTATCTCATCAGTCAAGTCTCCCAGAGCTCTATGCCTGCTCTGTGTATCCCACCAATACTGTTTCCCCAGTGAGAAAGCAGTCAGAATTCTTCACTGAAAAAAAGTTAATGATCTCATCAGCCCCACTCTCTATTTATCTACACTTTGCAAAGGACTCAAACAGGAAACAGCAAATCTAGCCCAGGCACAAAAACCTCTTAAAACAGTGCTTCAAAGAAATACATTGCATAAGGGTTTGGCAGGAGTTTGGGAATGTAATCCCTAACAATAGAGATAGCTAGAGTCTTTTCCACAGAGAGAGAGAGAGAGAGAGACGGAGAGGGGCGACAGAGAGAGAGATGAGAGAAAGACGGAGAGAGAGACGGAGAGGGGGCGACGGAGAGATAGACGGAGAGGGGGAGATGGAGAGAGAGACGGAGAGGGGGCGATGGAGAGAGAGAGACGGAGAGGGGGCGACAGAGATAGACGGAGAGGGGGAGACGGAGAGAGAGACGGAGAGGGGCGACGAAGAGAGAGACGGAGAGGGGCGACGGAGAGAGAGACGGAGAGGGGGCGACGGAGAGAGAGAGGTGGGCGACGGAGAGAGACTAGGGGGAGAGAGGCTAAGGGGGGAGAGAGAGACAAGTCCTTAAATTGAATTGAGAGAGAATCCAGAAACAGGAACAAGATCTTCTTATCAGTGCAGGGTTGTCACAGTCCTCTTATCCACAGAGGAACACAGTGATTCCTGGCAATCAGACAGCAGCTCTCCCAACCCAACACAGTCCAGCTGAGTTTTCTATATAGAGAGGAGAGCATCCCTTTTCAAGCCCAGCAAAACATAGAGAACCCTCTCTCTATCTATCTCTCCCTCCCTCTCTTTCTCTCGCATTCTCAATTCAATGATGTTTACATTGCCAAAGCTAGTGAATTAAACAATAAACAAAAGTGAAAAGAAACTAATTTAACAACATAAACAAAACAATATTAGAAATTAACAGCAAACATTGCACTCAAAAAGGTTTCAAAAAGATAAAGACATTTCAAGTGTTATATTATCAGGTATGTACAGTGTTTTAGCAATGTGCAAATAGTTGTAGTAGGAATAGTAGGGAAGATAAATAAACAGATAAGTATTGGTGGTATTTACAATGTTGTTTTTGCTCCACTGGTTGCCCTTTTCTCATGGCAACAGGCCACACATCTTGCTGCTGCGATTGTACATTGTGGTATTTTGCCTTACAGATATGTGAGTTTATCAATACTGGATTTGTTTTCTAATTCGTTGTGGGTCTGTGTGATCTGTGGGAAATGTGGTCTCTAATGTGGTCATACATTTGGCTGGAGGTCAGGAAGTGCAACTCAGTTTCCACCTCATTTTGTGGACAGTGGGCACATATCCTGTCTTCCCTTGAGAGCCAGGTCTGCCTATGGTGACCTCTCTCAATAGCAAGGCTATGCTCACCGAGTCTGTACATTTTCTTCATTTTGGGTCAGTCACAGTGGTCAGGTATTCTGCCACTGTGTACTCTCTGTTGAGGACCAGATAACGTTCCAATTTGCTCTGTTTCTTGGTTGATTTTTTCCAGTGTGTCGAATAGTTATCTTTTTGCTTTCTCATACTTTTCTTGGGTCTAATTGTGTTGCTGGCCTGGGGCTCTGTGGAGTCTTTTTGTGTTTGTGAACAGAGCCCCAGAACCAGCTGGCTGTTGTAGTGGAATATGTGGGCATTGCTTACTTTTAGGTGCTTGTAGAATTTAAAAGCTCTTTTCTGGATTTTGATAACTAGCGGGTATAGTCATAATTCTGCTCTGCATGCATTGTTTGGAGTTTTGTGTTGTACACAAAGTATATTTTTGCAGATTTCTGCATGCAGTCTCAATTGGGTGTTTGTCCCATTTTGTGAATTCTTGGTGGTGAGTGAACCTCAGACCTCACAAACATAGGGGGCAATGGGTTCTATAATGGATTTAAGTATTTTTAGCCAGATCCTAATTGGGTTAACCTCTACATCACCAGAGCAACAGAGGAGGAGTAGGTCGTCACTTGTCGTCACTTCCTCTTGAATTTGCAGACGTGTTGCTGTGCGTTTTGTTGCTGTGCGTTTTGTTGCCAACCTTACTTTACTAGCTGACAACTTTACGTTTTTTTTTTTTCTTTTTAATTACCGTTTATATTTTTAGTTTTTCCATCACAACTTTTTTCCCTCATTCAACTTTTTCACTCCGGACGCTTTATCTGGACATGGTTCGTCAGCACTTTCAACAGCCGAAGCTAAGTAGTAACATTAACATGATGTCTTCTAATTGCAGTCGCTGTACTCATAATATACAGGAGAACGATCGCCTTATGGCGAGGATAGCTGTGCTGCAAGCCCAGCTTCAGACGCAATCGTTAGGCAAGGGTAATTTCAGTGTAGGAAAGGATGAAACAGCGTCTGTGCCACCAGTAAGTACAGATAGTAACGTTAGTATAAATCCCCCCGCACAGTCCCCGCACCCGGACAACTTTCTCATGGCTTCTGGAGGGAAATGCTGTAGGAATGCTCAACTGGTGTCGCTCATTCAGCCGACAGAAACTTTCAACCGGTTTTCCCCATTAAGTAGCGAGTCGGAGTCTGAGGCCGAGTCTTCTCTTGTCTCTACTCCTCCCGTTACGGGGTCTGAGACGCCGAAGGCTCCCACCATTAGCTCTGACAAATTGAAAACCCTAGTCATTGGCGACTCCATTACCCGCAGTATTAGACTTAAAACGAATCACCCAGCGATCATACACTGTTTACCAGGGGGCAGGGCTACCGACGTTAAGGCTAATCTGAAGATGGTGCTGGCTAAAGCTAAAACTGGCGAGTGTAGAGAGTATAGAGATATTGTTATCCACGTCGGCACCAACGATGTTAGGATGAAACAGTCAGAGGTCACCAAGCGCAACATAGCTTCAGCGTGTAAATCAGCTAGAAAGATGTGTCGGCATCGAGTAATTGTCTCTGGCCCCCTCCCAGTTAGGGGGAGTGACGAGCTCTACAGCAGAGTCTCACAACTCAATCGCTGGTTGAAAACTGTTTTCTGCCCCTCCCAAAAGATAGAATTTGTAGATAATTGGCCCTCTTTCTGGGACTCACCCACAAACAGGAACAAGCCTGACCTGCTGAGGAGTGACGGACTCCATCCTAGCTGGAGGGGTGCTCTCATCTTATCTACCAACATAGACAGGGCTCTAACTCCTCTAGCTCCACAATGAAATAGGGTGCAGGCCAGGCAGCAGGCTGTTAGCCAACCTGCCAGCTTAGTGGAGTCTGCCACTAGCATAGTCAGTGTCGTCAGCTCAGCCATCCCCATTGAGACTGTGTCTGTGCCTCGACCTAGGTTGGGCAAAACTAAACATGGCGGTGTTCGCCTTAGCAATCTCATTACGATAAAGACCTCCTCCATTCCTGCCATTATTGAAAGAGATCGTGATACCTCACATCTCAAAATAGGGTTACTTAATGTTAGATCCCTCACTTCAAAGGCAGTTATAGTCAATGAACTAATCACTGATCATAATCTTGATGTGATTGGCCTGACTGAAACATGGCTTAAGCCTGATGAATTTACTGTGTTAAATGAGGCCTCTCCTCCTGGTTACACTAGTGACCATATCCCCCGTGCATCCCGCAAAGGCGGAGGTGTTGCTAACATTTACGATAGCAAATTTCAATTTACAAAAAAAAAAATGACGTTTTCGTCTTTTGAGCTTCTAGTCATGAAATCTATGCAGCCTACTCAATCACTTTTTATAGCTACTGTTTACAGGCCTCCTGGGCCATATACAGCGTTCCTCTCTGAGTTCCCTGAATTCCTATCGGACCTTGTAGTCATAGCAGATCATATTCTAATTTTTGGTGATTTCATATGGAGAAGTCCACAGACCCACTCCAAAAGGCTTTCGGAGCCATCATCGACTCAGTGGGTTTTGTCCAACATGTCTCTGGACCTACTCACTGCCACAGTCATACTCTGGACCTAGTTTTGTTCCATGGAATAAATGTTGTAGATCTTAATGTTTTTCCTCATAATCCTGGACTATCGGACCACCATTTTATTACGTTTGCAATCGCAACAAATAATCTGCTCAGACCCCAACCAAGGAGCATCAAAAGTCGTGCTATAAATTCTCAGACAACACAAAAATTCCTTGATGCCCTTCCAGACTCCTTCTGCCTACCCAAGGACGTCAGAGGACAAATATCAGTTAACCACCTAACTAAGGAACTCAATTTAACCTTGCGCAATACCCTAGATGCAGTTGCACCCCTAAAAACGAAAAACATTTGTCATAAGAAACTAGCTCCCTGGTATATAGAAAATACCCGAGCTCTGAAGCAAGCTTCCAGAAAATTGGAACGGAAATGGCGCCACACTAAACTGGAAGTCTTCCGACTAGCTTGGAAAGACAGTACCGTGCAGTATCGAAGAGCCCTCACTGCTGCTCGATCATCCTACTTTTCCAACTTAATTGAGGAAAATAAGAACAATCCAAAATTTATTTTTGATACTGTTGCAAAGCTAACTAAAAAGCAGCATTCCCCAAGAGAGGATGGCTTTCACTTCAGCAGTAATAAATTCATGAACTTCTTTGAGGAAAAGATCATGATCATTAGAAAGCAAATTACGGACTCCTCTTTAAATCTGCGTATTCCTCCAGGGCTTAGCTGTCCTGGATCTGCACAGCTCTGCCAGGGCCTGGGATCGGGAGAGACACTGAAGTGTTTTAGTACTATATCTCTTGACACAATGATGAAAATAATCATGGCCTCTAAACCTTCAAGCTGCATACTGGATCCTATTCCAACTAAACTACTGAAAGAGCTGCTTCATGTGCTTGGCCCTCCTATGTTGAACATAATAAACGGCTCTCTATCCACCGGATGTGTACCAAACTCACTAAAAGTGGCAGTAATAAAGCCTCTCTTGAAAAAGCCAAACCTTGACCTGGAAAATATAAAAAACTATCGGCCTATATCGAATCTTCCATTCCTCTCAAAAATTTTAGAAAAAGCTGTTGCGCAGCAACTCACTGCCTTCCTGAAGACAAACAATGTATACGAAATGCTTCAGTCTGGTTTTAGACCCCATCATAGCACTGAGACTGCACTTGTGAAGGTGGTAAATGACCTTTTAATGGCGTCAGACCGAGGCTCTGCATCTGTCCTCGTGCTACTAGACCTTAGTGCTGCCTTTGATACCATCGATCACCACATTCTTTTGGAGAGACTGGAAACCCAAATTGGCCTACACAGACAAGTTCTGGCCTGGTTTAGATCTTATCTGTCGGAAAGATATCAGTTTGTCTCTGTGAATGGTTTGTCCTCTGACAAATCAACTGTACATTTCGGTGTTCCTCAAGGTTCCGTTTTAGGACCACTATTGTTTTCACTATATATTTTACCTCTTGGGGATGTTATTCGAAAACATAATGTTAACTTTCACTGCTATGCGGATGACACACAGCTGTACATTTCAATGAAACATGGTGAAGCCCCAAAATTGCCCTCGCTAGAAGCCTGTGTTTCAGACATAAGGAAGTGGATGGCTGAAAACGTTCTACTTTTAAACTCGGACAAAACAGAGATGCTTGTTCTAGGTCCCAAGAAACAAAGAGATCTTCTGTTAAATCTGACAATTAATCTTGATGGTTGTAAAGTCGTCTCAAATAAAACTGTGAAGGACCTCGGCGTTACTCTTGACCCTGATCTCTCTTTTGACGAACATATCAAGACTGTTTCAAGGACAGCTTTTTTCCATCTACGTAACATTGCAAAAATCAGAAGTTTTCTGTCCAAAAATGATGCAGAAAAATTAATCCATGCATTTGTTACTTCTAGGTTAGAGTACTGCAATGCTCTACTTTCCGGCTACCCGGATAAAGCACTAAATAAACTTCAGTTAGTGCTAAATACGGCTGCTAGAATCCTGACTAGAACCAAGAAATTTGATCATATTACTCCAGTGCTAGCTTCCCTACACTGGCTTCCTGTTAAGGCAAGGGCTGATTTCAAGGTTTTACTGTTTACCTATAAAGCGTTACATGGGCTTGCTCCTACCTATCTTTCCGAGTTGGTCCTGCCGTACATACCTACACGTACGCTACGGTCACAAGACGCAGGCCTCCTAATTGTCCCTAGAATTTCTAAGCAAACAGCTGGAGGCAGGGCTTTCTCCTATAGATCTCCATTTTTATGGAATGGTCTGCCTATTCATGTGAGAGACGCAGACTCGGTCTCAACCTTTAAGTCTTTACTGAAGACTTATCTCTTCAGTAGGTCATATGATTGAGTGTAGTCTGGCCCAGGAGTGTGAAGGTGAACGGAAAGGCTCTGGAGCAACGAACCGCCCTTGCTGTCTCTGCCTGGCCGGTTCCCCTCTCTCCACTGGGATTCTCTGCCTCTAACCCTATTACAGGGGCTGAGTCACTGGCTTACTGGTGCTCTTTCATGCCGTCCCTAGGAGGGGTGCGTCACTTGAGTGGGTTGAGTTACTGACGTGATCTTCCTGTCTGGGTTGGCGCCCCCCCTTGGTTTGTGCTGTGGTGGAGATCTTTGTGGGCTATACTCGGCCTTGTCTCAGGATTGTAAGTTGGTGGTTGAAGATATCCCTCTAGTGGTGCGGGGGCTGTGCTTTGGCAAAGTGGGTGGGGTTATATCCTTCCTGTTTGGCCCTGTCCGGGGGTATCATCGGATGGGGCCACAGTGTCTCCTGACCCCTCCTGTCTCAGCCTCCAGTATTTATGCTGCAGTAGTTTGTGTCGGGGGGCTAGGGTCAGTTGGTTATATCTGGAGTACTTCTCCTGTCTTATCCAGTGTCCTGTGTGAATTTAAGTATGCTCTCTCTAATTCTCTCCTTCTCTCTTTCTTTCTCTCTCTCAGAGAACCTGAGCCCTAGGACCATACGTCAGGACTACCGGGCATGATGACTCCTTGCTGTCCCCAGTCCACCTGGCCTTGCTGCTGTTCCAGTTTCAACTGTTCTGCCTGCGGTTATGGAACCCCTACCTGTCCCAGACCTGCTGCTTTCAACTCTTAATGATCGGCTATGAAAAGCCAACTGACATTTATTCCTGATTATTATTTGACCATGCTTGTCACTTATGAACATTTTGAACATCTTGGCCATGTTCTGTTATAATCTCCACCCGGCACAGCCAGAAGAGGACTGGCCACCCCTCATAGCCTGGTTCCTCTCTAGGTTTCTTCCTAGGTTTTGGCCACCGTGCTTCTACACCTGCATTGCTTGCTGTTTGGGGTTTTAGGCTGGGTTTCTGTACAGCACTTCGAGATATTAGCTGATGTACGAAGGGCTATATAAAATAAACTTGATTTGATTTGATGTTGAGTTTTATGTTCCTTTTGATGGCATAGAAGGCCCCATTCACAGCCTTGTGGAAGTTACTTGTGGTGTTGATGTTTAGGCCGAGGTAGGTATTATTCTTTGTGTGCTCTAGGGCAACAGTCTATATAGAATTTGTATTTGTTTTCCTGGCAACTGGACCTTTTTTGGAACACCATTATTTTTGTCTTACTGAGATTCACTGTCAGGCCCCAAGTCTGACAGAATTCATGCAGAAGATCTAGGTGCTGCTATAGGCCCTCCTTGGTTGGGGACAGAAACACCTGATCATCAGTAAACAGTAGACATTTAATTTACGGGTCCAGTAGGGTGAGGCCAGGAGCTGCAGACTGTTCTAGTACCCTCACCAATTCATTGACATACACTACTATTCAAAAGTTTGGGGTCACTTAGAAATGTCATTGTTTTTGAAAGAAAATCCCAAAAAAATTGCCCATTAAAATAACATCAAATTGATCAGAAATACAGTGTAGACTTTGTTAATGTTGTAAATGACTATTGTAGCTGGAAACAACTGATTTTGAATGGAATATCTACACATCAGCAACCATCACTCCTATGTTCCAGTGGCACATTGTGTTAGCTAATCCAAGTTTATCATTTTATAAGGCTAATTGATCATTAGAAAACCCTTTTGCAATTATGTTAGCACAGCTGAAAACTGTTGTGCTGATTAAAGCAGCAATAAAACTGGCCTTCTTTAGACTAGTTGACTATATGGAACATCAGCATTTATGGGTTCGATTACAGGCTCAAAATGGCCAGAAACAAATAACTTTCTTCTGAAACTCGTCAGTCTATTCTTGTTCTGAGAAATGAAGGCTATTCCATGCGAGAAATTGCCAAGAAACTGAAGATCTCATACAACGCTGTGTTCTACTGCCTTCACAGAACAGAACAAACTGTCTCTAACCAGAATAGAAAGAGGAGTGGGAGGCCCCGGTGCACAGCTGAGAAAGAAGACAAGTACATTAGAGTCTCTAGTTTGAGAAACAGATGCCTCACAAGTCCTCAACTGGCAGCTTCATTAAATAGTACCTGCAAAACACCAGTCTCAATGTCAACAGTGAAGCGGCAACTCCAGGATGCTGTCCTTCTAGGCAGAGTTGCAAAGAAAAGCAATATCTCAGACTGGCCAGGATTAAAAAGATTAAGATGGGCAAAAGAACACAGACACTGGACAGAGGAACTCTGTCTAGAAGGCCAGCATCCCGGAATCGCCTCTTAACTGTTGACGTTGAAACTGATGTTTTCAGACCCCTTGACTTTTTCCACATATTGTTATGTTACAGCCTGCCATTGACTATGTACAGAACCAGCTTGCGACGGAGCTGCAGGAGTTGTGACCCGCCATTTTTGTTGGTTGTTTTGACGCAGTTGTGTCTAGGGGTGGATATTGGGGAGGGAATGCTGTCACCTCCGTGTAGGTGTTTGCCCCCCTCTGTGCTGACAGTGTCAGGTTCTTGTCTAGTTCTGGCATTTAGGTCGCCACAGACTAGTACATGTCCCTGGGCATGGAAATGGTTGATCTCCCCCTTTAGGGTGGAGAAACTGTCATCATTAAAGTATGGGGTTCTATTGGGGGGATATAGGTAGCATACAAGAGGAAATGTTTCTCTGTTGAGATCATTTCCCTATTAATTTCTAACCACATGTAAAATGCTCCTGTTTTGATTAATTGAGAACAGTGGGTTAGGTCTGATCTATACCAAATTCACATACCCCGTGAGTCCCTTCCCTGTTTAAATCCTGGTAGTTTGGTGGATGGGACTACCAGCTCTCTTTAACCTAGAGGGCAACCAGTGGGTCCATCTCTTCTATGCCATGTTTTTTGTAGAAATGTCTGTATTTCTGATTTCTTTGGTGAAGTCTGGGTTCCTGTTCTTTAGGCCAAAGGCAGATTACTTCAGGCTATTCCAGCATGCGCCGGTAAAACCTTTGTTTTCCATAGTGTCCAGTGTTATTCGTGTGGTTTAGTATTACCATTAGTTGTGAGCAGAGCATGCTGAGCATCTGGTGAATGCCTCTTAGGTTGTTGGATGGGGCATGGTTAGGTCGTCGGATGGGGCTTTGTGTTACAAGGTGGGATTAAAATGGATTTAATTGTAATTTTTTGTTAACGATCTACACAAAGTACTCTGTGATTCTAACATTTGTAAAAAACAATGTATGATTAGATAAGTATTCAACCCCCTGAGTCAATACATGTTAGAATCCCCTTGGACACCGATTACTTCTGTGAGTCTTTCTGGGTGAGTCTCTCAAAGCTTTGTACACCTGGATTGTTCAACAAAATTCTTCAAGCTCTGTCAAGTGAGTTGTTGATCATTGCGAGACAGCCATTTTCAAGTCTTGCCATAGATTTTTAAGCTGTTTTCAGTAAAAATTGTATCTAGACAACTCAGGAACATTCAATGTCATCTTGGTAAGCAACTCCAGGGTATTTTTGGCCTTGTGATTTAAGTTATTGTCCTGCGGAAAGGTGAATTAATCTCCCAGGGTCTGTTGGAGGGCAGACTGAACCAGGTTTCCCTCTAGGATGTTACCTGTCCTTAGCTCTATTCCGTTTCTTTTTATCCCCATTTTGGAATATTTTTATTCTGTACAGTCTTCCTTCTTTTCACTCTGTCAATTAGGTTAGTATTGTAGAGTAACTACAATGTTGTTGATCCATCCTCAGTTTTCTCCTACCACAGTCATTATACTCTGGAACTGTTTTAAAGTCGCTATTGGCCTCATGGTGAAATCTCTGAGCGGGTTCCTTCCTCTCTGGCAACTGAGTTAGGAAGGACGCCTGTGTCTTTGAAGTGGCTTTGTATTGATACACCATCCAACGTGTAATTAATAACTTCACCATGTTCAAAGGGATATTCAATGTCTGCTTTTTTTGTTTTACCCATCTACCAATTGGTGCCCTTCTATGTGAGGCATTGGAAAACCTCCCTGGTCTTTGTAGTTGAATCTGTGCTTGATATTCACTGCTCGACTGAGGGACCTTACAGAAAATTGTGTTAGGGGGGGAACAGAGAGGAGGTAGTCATTAAGAAATCATGTTAAACACTATTATTGCAACTTATTATGTGACTTGTTAAGCACATTTTTACTCCTGAAATTATTTAGGCTTGCCATAACAAAGAGGTTGAATACTTATTGACTCAAGACATTTCAGCTTTCCAATTTGTATTAATTTGTAAAAATGTCGAGAAACAGAATTCCATTTTCACATTATAGGTTATTGTCTGTAAGACATTGCCACACAATCTCAATTGAATCCATTTTAAATTCAGACCCGGGGGGGTCGACTGGTTGAGGTGTAGGGAGGGGAGGGGGGACTGGTGATGCTGTGGTCTGGTTGCAAGTCCTCTGGGTACAAGTCCGGGGGGGGGGGGGGGGGGGGGGGGAGTCTTACAGGTCTTCTCATCGCTCTGTTGCTCCTGTGTAAAGTGCTGGGGCTACGGTTGAGTGCGATGTCTCTCTCTCTCATTATTATCAAGACACTATTCACTTTATCTCAGGGGATATCTCGGAGGGTTGCATGTGTTCCTCCTGTGTGTTTCTCCTGTATGTTCTTCCTGTGTGATCCTCCTGTGTGATCCTCCTCTCTGTTCTTCCTGTGTGTTCGTTCATGTAAACTGTGCTGGCAATGGATTATGCAATGACCATTATTGAAATGGTAGAAGATAAGGTGTCATGGCAGATAGGACATGGCAGATAGAAAGATGCAATACCGCAAAGGGCTTATCAATTTAAGTGCTCCACCCTCCATTGTAGTGTGTGTTGTGAATTATGGTGCCACCAACCTTGATTTGCATACTGTTATGTGATTGGTTGACCTTGACCTTGGGAGGTCAGGGCTTCCCTGTCAGAATTTAGCAGTAATATGGACAGCATTATCAACCTGGGTTACCAAGGGAACAACATTCAAAAGACACTATGGGGTTGCTGGATACTGTCACAAACCTGAGATGGATTCATTCACAGGAAGACTGAGTTGAGATCAAGTCTGGGAGAGGCAGAGTCCCTAGGGAAATATAATTTTCAGAATCAAGATTACCTCAATTCAAGGGTGATGTCCACTAATCTGATTTTATCCAAGAACAGCATAAACATAATCTGCCTTTGTATTAATCTTAATCTAAGCTATTTCTCTCAACCAGCTTCACCTGGAATGCTTTTCCAACAGTCTTGAAGGAGTTCCCACATATGCTGAGCACTTGTTGGCTGCTTTTCCTTCACTCTGCGGTCTGACTCATCCCAAACCATCTCAATTTGGTTGAGGTCGGGGAATTGTGGAGTTCAGATCATCTGATGCAACACTCCATCACTCTCCTTCTTGGTAAAATAGCCCTTACACAGCCTGCAGGTGTGTTGGGTCATTGTCCTGTTGAAAAACAAATGATAGTCCCACTAAGCCCAAACCAGATGGGATGGTGTATCGCTGCAGAATGCTGTGGTAGCCATGCTGGGTCAGGTTGCCTTTAATTCTAAATAAATCACAGACAGTGTCACCAGCAAAGCACCCCCACACCATAACACCTTCTCCTCCATGCTTTACGGTGGGAAATACACATGCAGAGATCATCCGTTCACCCACACTGCGTCTCACAAAGACACAGCGTTTGGAACCAAAAATCTCCAATTTGGACTCATCAGACCAAAGGACAGATTTCCACTGGTCTAATGTTCTTGGCCCAAGCAAGTCTCTTCTTATTATTGGTGTCTTTTAGTAGTGGTTTCTTTGCAGCAATTCGACCATGAAGGCCTGATTCACACAGTCTCCTCTGAACAGTTGATGTTGAGATGTGTCTGTTATATGAACTCTGTGAAGCATTTATTTGGGCTGCATTTTCTGAGGCTGATAACTCGAATGAACTTATTCTCTGCAGCAGAGGTAACTCTGGATCTTACATTCCTGTGGCGGTCCTCATGAGAGCCAGTCTCATCATAGCGCTTGATGGTTTTTGCGACTGCACTTGAAGAAACGTTCAAAGTACTTGAAATGTTCCATATTGACTGACCTTCATGTCTTAAAGTAATGATGGACTGTCATTTCTCTTTGCAAATTTGAGCTGTTCTTGCCATAATATGGACTTGGTATTTTACCCCTACTTTGTCACAACACAACTGATTGGCTCAAACGCATTAAGAAGGAAAACAATTCCACAAATTAACTTTTAAGAAGGCACACCTGTTAATTGAAATGCATTCCAGGTGTCTACCTCATAAAGCTGGTTGAGAGAATGCCAAGAGTGTGCAAAGCTGTTATCAAGGCAAACGTTGGCTATTTCAAGAATCTCAAATATAAAATACTTCTTTGGTTACTACATGATTCTATATGTGTAACGATTTTCCTCCTCTTCAGACGAGGAGTATGAAGGATCGGACCAATACGCAGCGTGGTAAGTGTCCATGATAGTTTAATCAAACTGAACACGACAAAATACAAAAATAACAAAGTGAATGATAACGAAAACCGAAACAGTCCTGAAATGTGAAACAAACACTAACACAGGAAACAATCACCCACCACACACAATGGAAAACAGGCTACCTAAATATGGCTCCCAATCAGAGACAACGATAAACAGCTGCCTCTGATTGGGAACCACACCAGGCCAAACACATAGAAAAACAACAACCTAGAAAAAAGAACATAGACTGCCCACCCTAACTCACGCCCTGACCACACTAACATAGAGACACAAAAACGGAACTAAGGTCAGGACGTGACAATATGTGTTATTTCATAGTTTTGATGTCTTCACTATTAATCTACAATGTAGAAAATAGTAAAAATGAAGAAAAACCCTTGAATGAGTAAATGTTCTAAAACTTTTGACCGGTAGTGTATATATTTGATAAAATATAGAATTTGGGCTTTACTAATATAGCCTTTTTTGTTGGCACAAATCTACCTCCATATGTTTTTTAAACAGGTACCGGCTACCTTCAGACATTAGTTATTAGGCCAAACCGTTCGGATGCTACAGACGTTTTTGTGAGAATACCGATTTTATGGATGTCTCCTGGTCTGACAAACAGCTGTAGTTCTTCCTCAGGCGGATGCTGTGGCTTGAGATGCAGCCCATGTAAAGAAACTGATATCTCTAGCTTATACTGACAGATTTTGATGGGAATGTTTTTATTATGTTCATTAGTGCATCAATAGACTCTTAAGGACTTAACCAACAAACTCTCTCGCTCTACTAAATTCGAGTTAGCAAGAGCATTAGCATGTAGCAGAGTTTCTGTGTGTTTTACAGAGCTGGCTATGCTGATAACACATAAGGAATGCCAAGCATGCACAAACAGCCCTTCCCCCATCTGCTCTACTCCATATCCCTCCTTCCCGCCCTTCCCTATCCTCCCTTCTCCTTCCTTCCCCCAGCCCTCATCCCCATGCCCTCCTCTCCCTTTCCCTCGCTTTCTCTTTCTCCCTCTCTTCAGTCTCAGAAATCTGTTCCTCAAATGACTTCCATCTGGACAGTGGAGTAAATACTTAGCTCTGGTGATTCTGGATTCCAGTGAAGAAAAAAGAGAAAGAAAACAGAGTGTCGTAAGTCTAGAACACTGCGTATACAGTAAAGCGCACCCAAATGCTGGGTGATGTTAACCCACCGGACTCTTCAGGAAAACCTTCTGCTGTCTGGGAAGTTGTGTGGAGAGAAGGAGAGTAGACGGTCTGAATTAGATAGATACTGGTCCCCAAGATCACTAGGCTTGACTCTCACTAGGCTTGACTCTTAAAATCTATGGCAAGACTTGAAAATGGCTGTCTAGCAATGATAAACAACCAATTCGACAGAGCTTGAAGAATTTTTCAAATAATAAAGTGCAAATACAATTCAGGTCTGCAAAGCTCTTAGAGACTTACCCAGAAATACTCACAGCTGTAATCACTGCCAAAGGTGATTCTAAAATGTATTCACCTAGGGGTGTGAATACTTATGTAAATTAGATATTTGTGTATTCCATTTTTATACATTTGCTAATATGTATAAAAATCTGTTTTGACTTTGTCATTATGGGGTATCGTGTGTAGATGGGTGAGAATATTTTTTTTATTCCTTTTGAATTCAGGCTGTAGCACAACAAAATGTGGAATAAGTCAAGTGGTATTAATATTTTCTGAAGGCACTGTAATTGTCACATAATGACTTATCTAATTACTTAATTGAAGGAACAACAAACAACTTACTTGGGTAACACTTTACTTAATGTGGCTTTTTATGAAGCTTTGCATTACCTTAACAACATGTACAACACCTTACAGACAGTCATACTGCATCAACAAACTGTATAACAGGACATTAAGGCATGAAAGCTGTGATATTATTAGCTGTAATGTAATACATTCACAATATATCATGGCATCTCTCGCCTCTCTCACTTTACTTCATAAGAAGTTGTTTCAAGAAAGTGTTACCAAAAATGTAAACAGGGTGTTCATTTGACAGTAGGTGCATTCTAGACAGTGATGATTAACATTATGGGACCACAACAAGTCTATAGTCACACCCATTTCAACACAGAAAAGCTCTTCAGTGTCAAGAAAAACGTAATATGGATGTCTACATTATTCCACAAACTAGTAATAGTCTATGAACCAGTAATTAACAGTTTATTAACTACTTACAAACCTTTTATAAACCCTTTATAAATGATATGTTAAGTTAAATTGGACTGAAATATAGTATGTGAATGTTGTGACTAGCCGTTTCAAAAACAAATGCACCTGCTCAGATGAAAACAACAACATTCCCACTGAGCATACATAATGAGGTGTGGTTGGCTGTACCTACCTAAATGACAGTACAGGCTTTATACAACTGCTGCCTCTAAAGATATGGTGCATTTTTAATTCAGCCAATGGAAGGGGGAATCCAGAGGAGAGAAGGTTACCATGGTGCAAACTGCAACTTATTGATGTAACGCTCTCACTCTTTGCTTATGTTCCTCTCTTACATTTTCATTAGGATAATATAATACATGGAGAGTGCATTTACAACACATTAATATGAACCATCTGAATGAACAGCTACAGGGTATATACAGTTGAAGTCGGAAGTTTACATCCACCTTAGCCAAATACATTTAAACTCAGTTTTTCACAATTCCTGACATTTAATCCTACTAAAAATGTCCTGTTTTAGGTCATTTAGGATCACCACATTATTTTAAGAATGTGAAATGTCAGAATAATAGTAGAGAGAATGATTTATTTCAGCTTTTATTTCTTTCATCACATTCCCAGTGGGTCAGAAGTTTACGTACACTCAATTAGTATTTGGTAGCATTGACTTTAAATTGTTTAAAGGCACAGTTTTTCAGTTCTGCCCACAAATTTTCTATAGGATTGAGGTCAGGGCTTTGTGATGGCCACTCCAATACCTGGACTTTGTTGTCCTTAAGCCATTTTGCCGCAACTTTTGAAGTATGCTTGGGGTCATTGTTCATTTGGAAGACCCATTTGCAACCAAGCTTTAACTTCCTGACTGATGTCTTGAGATGTTGCTTCAATATATCCACATAATTTTCCTGCCTCGTGATGCCATCTATTTTGTGCACCAGTCCCTCCTGCAGCAAAGCACCCCCACAACATGATGCTACCACCCCCATGCTTCATGGTTGGGATGGTGTTCTTCGGCTTGCAAGCCTCCCCCTTTTTCCTCCAAACATAACGATGGTCATTATGGCCAAACAGTTCTATTTTTGTTTCATCAGACCAGAGGACATTTCTCCAAAAAAGTACAATCTTTGTCCCCATGTGCAGATGCAAACTGTAGTCTGGCTTTTTTATGCTGTTCTTGGAGCAGTGGCTTCTTCCTTGCTGAGCGGCCTTTCAGGTTATGTCGATATAGGACTTGTTTTACTGTGGATATAGATACTTTTGTACCTGTTTCCTCCAGCATCTTCACAAGGTCCTTTGCTGTTGCTCTTGGATTGATTTGCACTTTTCGCACCAAAGTATGTTTATCTCTAGGAGACAGAATGCATCTCCTTCCTAAGCAGTATGACGGCTGCGTGGTCTCATGATGTTTATACTTGTGTACTATTGTTTGTACAAATGCACGTGGTACCTTCAGGTGTTTGGAAATTGCTCCCAAGGATGAACCAGACTTGTGGAGGTCTACAGTTCTTTTGGTCTTGGCTGATTTCTTTTGATCTTCCCATGATGTCAAGCAAAGAGGCACTGAGTTTGAAGGTAGGCCTTGAAATACATCCACAGGAACACCTCCAATTGACTCAAATTATGTCAATTAGCCTATCAGAAGCTTCTAAAGCCATTACTTAATTTTTTGGAATGTTCCAAGCTGTTTAAAGGCACAGTCAACTTAATGTATGTAAACTTCTGACCCACTGTAATTGTGATACAGTGAATTATAAGTGAAATAATCTGTCTGCAAACAATTGTTGGAAAAATTACTTGTATCAATGCACAAAGTAGATGTCCTAACCGACTTGCCAAAACTGTAGTTTGTTAACAAGAAATTTGTGGAGCGGTTGAAAACTAGTTTTAATGACTCCAACCTAAGTGTATGTAAACTTCCAACTTCAACTGTAGTTCCTTCCACACCATACATTCTTTCTTACATTCTTAAAGCTGTAAAACACTGCTTGTGGAAGACTATGGTTATGTTGTGTTTAAAGTGATTTCCCAGTGCTGGTGCAGACATATGTCACCGCCGTCAAAAGGAGGAGACCAAGGCGCAGCGTGGTATACGTACATTCTTTTTTATACTAAGAATGAACACTGAACAAAACTAACAAAATAACAAAACGAACCGTGAAGCTATACAAATGAGTGCTGAACAGGCAACTACACATAGACAAGAACCCACAAATACCCAAGGGACAATGGCTATCTAAATATGGTCCCCAATCAGAGACAACGATAAACAGCTGCCTCTGATTGGGAACCATATCAGGCCACCATAGACATATACAGTATATACCTAGACTTACAAAAACCCTAGATATACAAAAACCCTAGACAAGACAAAACTAGCATACCCACCCTAGTCACACCCTGACCTAACCAAAATAATAAAGAAAACATAGATAACTAAGGTCAGGGCGTGACAACATAATGCCATCTCTGTCTTCATTCGACATATAAATCACTATCATGTATTCTGAGAACAACCAGTCTTTTTTGGTCCTCTAAAACATATCTTTGGTGCCTAAATGAACAACAAGATACTGTGTTCTGTAATTGAGACACTACTCACAAACTCGTCTCCCACAGGGATTGGAAATGATGCAGACAATTACATTGGAAGCAACATTCTTTCCGCAATATTAAGCTGATCCACCCCCCAAAAAAAATAAAAAAAAAATTAAAAAAAATAAAAACTCGTCTCCCATATGCACACACACACACACACACGCATGCACGCAAGCACACACACACACACACACACACACACACACACACACACACACACACACACACACACACACACACACACACACACACACACACACACACACACACACACACACACACACACACACACACACACACGCACATACACACACACACGCACATACACACACACACGCACATACACACACACACACACACACACACACACACACACACACACACACACACACACACACACACGCACACACACACACACACACACACACACACACACACACACACACACACACACACACACACAAAACCATGCATATAATCAACAATGCCCATATGAGTGTTGTTTTTCCTCTGTTAATGACTAAGGGGGGCTTGTGCACCAATTACCCACCTTCCCTTTAACCCTCTACAAAGCCCCAATCCTCCTCTTTCACACACTCTGACAAACACATTCCAGCCCTCAGGAACACAACTGACTGACTGATGTTTTCTGTGTTTTTGTGTGTGGTCTCTTCTGGAGACGATCACTTTCATCTGGAGTCACCAATACACACGCTGTCTCAGTCTATGAAATTCTCTCTGTGCATCTGTTCTTGACTCAATTTCTGCTCAATTAAAATGTGCCTCTTTTTTTCTGCTTCTCTACCAGTTTCTTCCCTCTCCACCTTTTCTCCATAATTCCCCCCATTTTCTCTGTCCCTCTATCCTCTCTTTAGGCTTCCCGCTTTCTCTCACTCTGTAGCCAAGGTGCCTGTGTTATGACCGCTTCTCTGCTCTTTCTCCTATTGCTCTGTCCACATTCTGATCTTGATGACAGTCTCAATGACTCAACCCCCTAACCCCTTCCCTCCCCCTCACACACAGACACACATGAACCCCCTGAACCCTGTACTACTGCCATTCACAGCGACGCCACACGCTCCATCCCTCCCCTTCCTCCCACATCCACCCACTTTAAGGTTGGTGCACACTGTTCATTCCCACAAAAGTGTTGCTTTGAGCTTGGCGTATAGATGTATGGGGGATATGGGGTTCTCCCTGCATGCAAGGAGGGGGTGGTGGAGGTTTTATCCTGCTTGAGTTGAATTGTTGTCAGAAGCGATAAAGTGTAAATAATTGAAAATAATCCCTTTCTACATTGTGAAGTCACATAATAAGTAAAGGAGGTTGTTCAAAATGAATAAGTTTGAATAAATAAAGATAGTTCATGGCTGTTAGCTGGCACATAAGATATGATCTTAGTTAGATGTATCACTGGATTGACCCAGATCCTGACCTGGGAACAACTTTAAGTTCCCTGTCCTGACTGGTGAGACGCAGAGTTCACTCCTTCAAGTGATGAGGCTGTTCTAAACTGTGTTTAGGAGGGTCACAAAACAGTAAGAATTAATGCCATACCCACACACAAACGCATACACACATGCAAATAGTCTCAAACTACTCTGAAACACACTTAGATATATCCTTTGATGATGCAGTAATAGCTATACATGGTTATAGCATATACAGGAAAGATAGAAATGCAAATTGTGGAGGTGTTGCTATATAAGTCTTGAGTCATATTCGTTAGACTAAGAGAGGATCTCATGTCTGATGATGTTGAAGTAATATGGCTATAGTCATGGCCAAACGTTTTGAGAATGACACAAATATTAATTTCCACAAAGTCTGCTGCTTCAGTGTCTTTAGATATTTTTGTCAGATGTTACTATGGAATACTGACGTATAATTACAATAATTGCATAAGTGTCAGAGGCTTTTATTGACAATTACATGAAGTTGAGGCAAAGAGTCAATATTTGCAGTGTTGATCCTTCTTTTTCAAGACCTCTGCAATCCGCCCTGGCATGCTGTCAATTAACCTCTGGGCCACATCCTGACTGATGGCAGCCCATTCTTGCATAATCAATGCTTGGAGTTTGTCAGAATTTGTGGGTTTTTGTTTGTCCACCCGCCTCTTGAGGATTGACCACAAGCTCTCAATGGAAGGTCTGGGGAGTTTCCTGGCAATGGACCCAAAATATCGATATTTTGTTCACCGAGCCACTTAGTTATCACTTTTGCCTTATGGCAAGGTGCTCCATCATGCTGGAAAAGGCATTGTTCATCACCAAACTGTTCCTGGATGGTTGGGAGAAGTTGCTCTCGGAGGATGTGTTGGTACCATTCTTTATTCATGGCTGTGTTCTTAGGCAAAATTGTGAGTGAGCCCACTCCCTTGGCTGAGAAGCAACCCCACACATGAATGGTCTCAGGATGCTTTACTGTTGGCATGACACAGGACTGATGGTAGTGCTCACCTTGTCTTCTACGGACAAGCTTTTTTCCGGATGCCCCAAACAATCGGAAAGGGGATTCATCAGAGAAAATGACTTTACCCCAGTCCTCAGCAGTCCAATCCCTGTACCTTTTGCAGAATATCAGTCTGTCCCTGATGTTTTTCCTGGAGAGAAGTGGCTTCTTTTCTGCCCTTCTTGACACCAGGCCATCCTCCAAAAGTCTTCGCCTCACTGTGCGTGCAGATGCACTTACACCTGCCTGCTGCCATTCCTGAGCAAGCTCTGTACTGGTGGTACCCCGATCCCGCAGCTGAATCAATTTTAGGAGACAGTCCTGGTGCTTGCTGGACTTTTTTGGGCACCCTGAAGCCTTCTTCACAACAATTGAACCGCTCTCCTTGAAGTTCTTGATGATCCGATAAATGGTTGATTTAGGTGCAATCTTACTGGCAGTAATATCCTTGCCTGTGAAGCCCTTTTTGTGCAAAGCAATGATGATGGCACGTGTTTCCTTTAGGTAACCATGGTTGACAGAGGAAGAACAATGATTCCAAGCACCACCCTCCTTTTGAAGCTTCCAGTCTGTTATTCAAACTCAATCAGCTTGACAGAGTGATCTCCAGCCTTGTCCTCATCAACACTCACACCTGTGTTAACGAGAGAATCACTGACATGATGTCAGCTGATCCTTTTGTGGCAGGGCTGAAATGCAGTGGAAATGTTTTTGGGGATTCAGTTCATTTGCATGGCAAAGAGGGACTTTGCAATTAATTGCAATTCATCTGATCACTCTTCATAACATTCTGGAGTATATGCAAATTGCCATCATACAAACTGAGGCAGCAGACTTTGTGAAAATTAATATTTGTGTCATTCTCAAAACTTTTGGCCACGACTGTACATGTTCCTCTGCCTCACCTAAAGCCTATTCACGTAGGAAGTGAATCTTGTTTTTCATGGTCTGAGAGTCTTTGCGTGCCTTTTGTAAAACTTCAAGCAGGCTGTCATGTGCCTTTTACTCAGAAGTGGCGTCCGTCTGGCCACTCTACCATAAATACCTGATTGGTGGAGTGCTGCAGAGATGGTTATCCTTCTAGAAGGTTCTCCCATCTCCACAGAGGAAGTCTGGAGGTCTATCAGTGACCGTCGGGTTCTTGGTCACCTCCCTGGCCAAGGCTCTTCTCCCACGATTGCTCAGTTTGGCAAGGAGGCCAGCTCTAGGAAGAGTCTTGGTGGTTACAAACTTCTTCCATTTAAGAATGATGGAGGCCACTGTGTTCTTGGGGACCTTCAATGCTGCAGAAATGTTTTAGTACCCTTCCCCAGATATATGCCTCGACAAAATCCTGTCTCGGAGCTCTAAAGACAATTCCTTCCACCTCATGGCTTGGGTTTTGCTCTGACATGCACTGTCAACTGTGGGAGCTTATATAGACAGGTGTGTGCCTTTCCAAATCATGTCTAATCAATTCAATTTAACATAGGTGGACTCCAATCAAGTTGTAGAAACCTTATACCTTCTAGAAACCCATCTGTTGGTTGGGTTTTGCTCTGACATGCACTGTCAATTGTGGGAGCTTATATAGACAGGTGTGTGCCTTTCCAAATCATGTCTAATCAATTCAATTTAACACAGGTGGACTCCAATCAAGTTGTAGAAACATCTCAATGTGTCATGCCCTGACCTTAGAGATCCTTTATTCTCTATTTTGGGTTAGGTCGGGGTGTGACTAGGGTGGGCATTCTAGTTTCTTTATTTCTAGGTTGGCCTGGTATGGTTCCCAATCAGAGGCAGCTGTCTAACGTTGTCTCTGATTGGGGATCATACTTCAGCAGCTTTTTCCCATCTGTTGGTTGTGGGATCTTGTTTGTGTATAGTTGCCTTGAGCACTGCATAGCTTCACGTTCGTTTTGTTCTTTATTGTTCTTTTGCCGGTTCACGTAATAAAGATGATGAACCCAAACCACGCTGCATTTTAGTCCGATTCTTACAACAACGGTCGTGACACAAGGATGATCAAAGGAAACGGAATGCACCTGAGCTCAATTTCGAGTCTCATAGCACAGGGTCTGAATACTTAGGTAAATAAGGTATTTCAGTTTTTAGTTTGAATAAATTAGCAAACATTTCTAAAAACCTGTTTTCATGTGGAAAAAGTCAAGGGGTTTGAATACATTCCAAAGACACTGTATGTATGAAATGCTTGATAATGCATGTGATATCAACTGAGAGGTATATTTTCTGGGTGACCTAAATATTGCCTGGTTGTCATCAAGCTGACCACTCAAAAAGAAGGAATTAACTTCACGCTGTAACCAATGCCTGCATTCTGGTTCAGGTTATCAGTCAACTTCCAGGGTATTTACAAACAGAGCAGGAACTAAGTCATCCACATGTATTGACCATCTGTAGTAATGCGTCGGAAATCTGCTCTACAGCAGTATCCACACTCATCGGATGTAGTGATCATAATATAATAGCAATATCTAGGAAAAACAAGATTCCAAAGACTGGACCTAAAATTGTGTATAAGTGATCATACAAGAGGTTTTGCAATGATTCCCATGTCAAAGATGTGAAGAATATTTGTTGGTATGATGTATGTAATGAGGAACAACCTGACGCTGCACTTGAAGTGTTTATGAAATTGCTTTATCCGGTTACTGATAGGCCTGCGCCCATCAAGAAACTGACTGTTAGAACTGCCAAATCCACATGGATAGATGATGAATTGAAAAACTGTATGGCTGAGAGTGATGAGGCAAAGGGAATAGCAAAGTCTGAGAACACAACAGATTGGCAAACATACAGTAAACTGAGAAATCATGTAACTTAACAAAAAGAAGAAGATACCATACCATGGAACAAAGATACATGATATAAAGAATGATAGTAAAAAGCTCTGGAGTACCTTAAATGAAATTCTAGGCAAAAAAGCTCAGCTCCATCCTTCATTGAGACAGATGGGTTATTCATTAGTGGGGGTGCAGGTCAGCTGTTTGTTCACCCGCACCCACCCGCAAATGCTAATAACCCATCCGCAACCACCCCGACTATATGTGATGAAGTGAAAATCTGAGGCATGCACCCAACCCTAACCTGCAAATATAGAAAATGCACTATAGGCTAAAGTAAAAGACGGCAGAAGGATTTTTTGACAGGAGGTGCAGGATTTTTTGACAGGAGGTACAGGATTTTTTGACAGGAGGTGCAGGATTTTTTGACAGGAGGTGCAGGATTTTTTGACAGGAGGTGAAGGATTTTTTGACAGGAGGTGAAGGATTTTTTGACAGGAGGTGCAGGATTTTGTTGTTGCCTGATTTAGATATGTCTCTCTTTTCTCATGTTGCCCTAGAAGACTAAATAAACCCTTGCTCAACAGAATGATGTCATAGATCGATAGAATGAGTGCTTTAATTTATTTGACAACTGTAAGTTTTCTCTGTCGTCTTTTGCCGAGCGAAGTCATTAAGGGACTGGGGAGAAAATACAATAAAGCAACAACAACAAAAAACTGAAAAGATTTTCTGTGCAAAATGTCTGAATGACATCAGTTTGACCGGTTGTAAGGGAAAAGAAAGCTGTGAAAACGACGTGTTTTGATGAGATTTCAGTTGGGCGTCCATGCATATTTTATGTGGTTGAAGTACTATCAGCTTTTATAATTAAGACAGCACCTCTACAGATGGTATCTAACTGAGCATTGAATTCTCTGAAGACGCAGAAAGAAATAAACCATCATTCTCCACTCCTGTTCCCAAGTCCAAAGTTTGTGTATCATTTTACTGCAAGAAATGCTTAATTCTACAGGAGTTATTATTATGGCTATGTGAGAGGTTATAGACCTACAGTCAGTGTCCAGATTTCAGTTTCCATTTAACCCATCTAAACAGTAGGCTACAGTTCCCTTGACATGCCATGGGCCTATTTCAAGTCCCGTCTTGTGACTGTCGAATTTGTACAGCACCTCACAAGGGCTCCCGACTGGCACAATGGTCTAAGGCACTGCCTCTCAGTGCTAGAGGCATCACTACAGACCCAGGTTTGATTCCAGGCTGTATCACAACCGGTTGTAATTGGGAGTACCATAGGGCGGCACACAATTCGTCTGGGTTTGGCCGGTGTAGGCCATCATTGTAAATAAGCATTTGTTCTTTACTGACTTTTCTAGTTAAATAAAGGTCAAATACAAATCACACACAAAGATACATGATACATAACGTAGCCAGCACTGCTTTTATCACCTCACCAAATATTTTCCAAACATTACTTTTCTGACTCTCCCTTCTCTTTATTGTCAACTCTGCTTTCGCAACTTTTGCATTATTTAATTAAACTTTGACAATGTCCATTTTGCCTCTGTGGATTCCCAATGCCCATTCCCAAAAGCATTGTTTGGCGATTGGCTGTGTTGGTTATTTGGCGCACGTACAGTTAAGCCCTAAAGCTTAGGCTTATGCATCAATGTAGCCTATATGAATTGCACAAGAATGATACATTTATGGATTTTTGAAGGTATTGTTTTTCTTTATTTAATAACCCTAAACCCGTCCGGCCCGCAGATAAAACCGTGTGAACTGTGGGTTATGAGTCAACCCGCACATCACTATTGTTCATAACAAAACCCTTTGATATTGCCAACCACATGAATCCCTTTTTGTTGACAAGATTAGCAAACTTAGGCATGACATCCAAACAACAAACCCTGAGCCTTCATGTCACCAAATAATGAAAGAAATGCAATGCAATGCACTGTACGCTGATGCGACTCAACTGATACAAATCAGCTATGAAAGTAAAATGAATAACTGGCACCCTTAACATAGAGCTCCAGTCAGTTTTACAATGGGTAACTAGCAGTAGGCTGGTGCTAAATATCTCACTCACTCAACCCTAACGGGACATATCACTCACTCAACCCTAAACGTCATCTAGATCTATTACTGAATAATGTGGCGGTTGAGCAAGCTGAGGAGACTGGCTGAGGAGACTGGCTGAGACTGGCTGAGACTGGGTGTAACCCTAGATAGCAAGCTGTCATGGTCAAAACATATAGACTCAATGGTTGCTAAATTAGGAAGAAGTCAGTCCATGATAAGGTGTTGCTCAACTTTCTTCACATCTAAATCCACCAGGCAGGTTCTACAGGCCCTAGTTTTGTCACACCTGGACTACTGCCTAGTTGTGTGGTCATGTGTGGCAAAGAAGGACATAGGAAAATTGCAGTTGGTCCAGAACAGAGCAGCAGGTATTGCACTTAGATGTACATGGAGAGCGAATGTCAGGGGTATGCAGGTCAGTCTCTCCTGGCTGAAAGTTGAGAAGAGATTGACTACATCACTATTGGTCTTTGTGCGAGGTGTTGATGGATTAAAGGTACCGAACTGTCTGTTCAAGCAGTTAGCACACAGTCCAGATACTCATCAGTACCACACAAGACATGCAGCCAGAGGTCTCTTCACAGTCCCCAGGTCCAGAACAAAGGCTGGGAAACACAGAGTTAAATAAAGCCATGACTAAATGGAACTCTGCCACCCCAGGAAACTCAAGCTAGCAATAAAACTAGATTAAAAAACAGATAAAAGAACACCTTATGGCACGACGAGGACTGTGAAGAGATAGACATTTGTATATATTTTGTATTTGTATTTTGCATTGAATTGTATTATGTAGTGTTATGTATATTATGCATTGTATGTATTTTATTTGTTGTGCTTTGTTTCCTGTTCGGACCCCAGGATCCTTATAAAATACTAAATAATACAAATGTATCTCTCACTTGTGCACACACTTTCATAAACTCACACACATACACATATACACTATACAAACACACAGACAATACTTGGGCACCTTAGAGGTAATCCATTTGGATTTACGAGTCAAAACACTGGGATAGGAGGGGGTTGCTTAGCGACGGGCCTGTTGCTGTCCAAACAATGTTAGCATCGTCAAAACGACTGGCTGTGCCAGACCGGGGTTTTGCTGAGTGCAACAATGTCACTTGTGTTGTGAGTCCCCGTCTGCAACCAGTCAGTGGTACGCTCCAACCCAACAGCCGTCAGGCAGACAGACTTAGCCTACATCTCTGAGACACAGACACAGTGACACACTCTCGCTCACACACACTAGGCTATGCATGCACTCATACACACATGCAAGCATATTTTTTATTTTATTTATTTTAAAAGGGGTGTTATACTGAGACCAATGTCTCTTTTACAGATGAGCCCTGAATTACATAAATTACAGAAAATAGACACATCAAAAGATAAATACAAAATGCAAGCAGGAAGAAGAACACGGTCATAAAAAAAACATATTCATCAGTAATAAGGTCCTCAATCAGCTTTCTGAATTGCCCAAGATAATTGCCACGGCTGCGGGAAGATGTTTAGGGGTGGTGGTACTGTCTTATTCTTCTCTGCTCTGCTGACCAGTATTTTGCACTGTTCATACAGGAGTAATAAAGGCCTAGTGCACTCTTTTGGTGGAATTAAAAATATATATATTATACTTTTTTTCTCTGATTTATCAGGGGGTGCTGCAGCACCATCAGCAACCCTCCAGCACCATCAGCAACACTCCATCCTGCGCCTATGCACCTTGTACTTAGCCCTAAACTATATTTTCAGAGTAGCTTCCCCAACATAGCCCTACAGTCTTTATGTTTCGTTCATTCAGTAACCGTTCCATCTTATGTTTCGTTTATCAGTAACCGTTCCATAGACTAGGTTGGTTTTGGCGCGCTAGGACCCAGACGTGTGAAAAAGCACCGCTTGGCCGCGGCAGCAGCATTGGCGGCAGCAGGACTTGCATCGCTCCCAAGCTTCCCGAGCTGCTGACGTCAGCTGGCAGCCTGGGCTGTACTCGCCGCACTGGACATAGAGCCGAGAAAATGCTGCTCTCCGTACCGCCAAGGGCAGATATCAATCCATACATCGGCTATAACAGCAGAAACAGCAAAAAGGTAAACCCTTTCAGGATTTTCAGTTTTTCTTGCGCTCTCGGTCACCCAGTAGGGCATTACGCCCCCGTATCAGTCGCGACAGAAACATATGTAGAGCATGACAGTAGTTTATACAGTGTCCTTGAAAAACAAAGTCTACAAAATAAACTTAAGTCTTTGTAGAGAAAATTGTGGCTCACTATTCTGCACCCACAGTGGTATGTGTAAAAACGGCTATTCGATGGTCTGGGCATCTATGCATCCTTTATGTATTTTTAATTTCCTATATGGGAGTTACACCGTAGAGAGAAAGGATGTCGATATGGTTATGTTCAGTCAGAAAAAGTCAATAGTGGATACAAACTTTTATGAGTAACTACCATATTGGGACAGTGTTGAGCGAATGTTCATAAATGTGAATCCCGAATAGGTGGGGGCGGGGAGCAGAAGAGGGAAAAGGAGAATGTGTTATTCAGTGGAGCCTTAACTGATTTCAGTCTCATTTTCAGCATGGTTGTCAATGAACAGTGATACCAATAGTGTAAAATCAAGTATCCATTGTCTACGCAGCCGCGTTAGTTTGGCAAAGTATTTTTCTTTTTTTAAATGAAAGGCACAGATGCCCCACCCCTTGAAAAACCCCACCATTGTGACGATGCTTACTTTTCCCATATTATGAATAGCAAAATAACAGTTATATTACATTTATTATACTGAGTCGTTGTAGCCAACAATAATCAATCTGCAACTGAAACGTTACAAATCATATCAGGGTTTTGACATTATGAACCGTTGTAATATAAAATATATACATTGTACCACGAATGCAAGAGTGAAAATATGTTTTATAGCCTAACTATTAACTAGATATTACAATGTTATTACAACATACAGCCCCAGTCAAAAGTTTGGACACACCTACTCATTCAAGGGTTTTTCTTTATTTTTACTATTTTGTACATTGTAGAATAATAGTGAAGACATCAAAACTATGAAATAACACATATGGAATCATGTAGTAACCAAAAAAGTGTTAAATCAAAATATATTTGAGATTCTTCAAAGTAGCCACCATTTTCCTTGATGACAGCTTTGCACACTCTTGGCATTCTCTCAACCAGGTTCACCTGGAATGCTTTTCCAACTTGAAGGAGTTCCCACATATGCTGAGCACTTGTTGGCTGCTTTTCCTTTACTCTGAGGTCCAACTCATCCCAAACCATCTCAAATGGGTTGAGGTCAAGTGATTGTGGAGGCCAGGTCATCTGATGCAGCACTTCATCACTCTCCTTCTTGGTCAAATAGCCCTACTAGCATAAATGTTGCGTTCAAAAGAAACACAATACAAGATCAAAGCCAAAGCTATTGGGTTCTATTAATGCAACACCTAAAATATTTGATAAATTATGCTGTAGTCAGAATCGTTTCGTTACAAATTGGCGAGAGAGAAATGCAATCATGTGTTTTAATAGTTGTTCTGATGAAGTGACAGGTCACCATCATTTACAGCATTTTAGTCTCTCTGGAATATGATTATAGCCTATGCCTACATTAGAGCTTGTCACGCCCTGACCATAGAGAGCCTTTTATTCTCTATGTTGGTTAGGTCGGGGTGTGACTAGGGTGGGTCATCTAGGTAATTATATTTCTATGTTGGCCTGGTATGGTTCCAATCAGAGGCAGCTGTTTATCGTTGTCTCTGATTGGAGATCATATTTAGGCAGCCATTTCCCCTTTGTGCTTTGTGGGATCTTGTCTATGTTGCCTGTTAGCCCTATTGTTCGCTTCACGTTTCGTTTTGAGATTTATTGTTTTGTTTTGCTGTGAGTTTCACCTAGAAATAAAAAGATGTGGAACCCAGATCACGCTGCGCTTTGGTCCACTTATTATAACGATCGTGACAGAGCTATGCAATTAATCTAATATTAATGTCTTGACATGATTTCAAATGGAACTTGATATTGTAAGGTGTTTTATTTAACTTAACTAAATTACTATTAAGATGTACAGTGGGGTCTGAAATTATTGACAACCTTGATAAAGATGAGCAATAATGACTTACTGAAATAAATAATTAAAATACTGAGCTATATTGTATGCAAAACAAATTGGGAAATTATATTATTTTATACTAATACAATTGCACAGAAAACACGATTTTGTTTAACAACTAATATTTTTCTTTCTAAAAAAGGTAGGGGTCAAAATCATTGACACCCCTCAAGATTCTTATAAATAAAATAGTCAAAACTTTTGTGTTTAGTCCCATATTCCTAGCACACAATGACTACATCAAGCTTGTGACTCTACAAGCTTGTTGGATGCATTTGCAGTTTGTTTTGGTTGTGTTTCAGATTATTTTGTGCTCGATAGAAATGAATGGTAAATAATGTATTGTGTCATTTGAGTTACTTTTATTGTAAATAAGAATAGAATATGTTTCTAAACACTTCTACATTAATGTGGATGTTACTATGATTACGGATTATCCTGAATGAATAGTAAATAATTGAGAGTGAGAAAGTTACAGAGGGTCAAAGATCATACCCACAAGACACGCTAATCTCCCTGTTATTGGTAATGGTGAGAGGTTAGCATGTCTTGGGGGTATGATCTTTGATACAAATTGTTTTATTGTATTATTTTGAGCGTGCAATATAGCTGAGTATTTAAATTATTTTAGTTATTGCTCATCTTTATCAAGGGTGTCAAGCATTTCGGACCCCACTGTATTTCCTCAGCTTTTCAAATTCTGCACATTTCAGGGTTGGTTATGTGGCTCTTGGATGCTTTTACACATAGTCTTTTTACTGTAAAAACTAGTGATGCACCGATATGACATTTTTGGCTGATAATGATATCCAATATTTTCCTTGCCAACAAAAAAAACTATTTTTTGCGGCCTTTTAAGCGTTCTAGTACAGTTAAATAGTTAACACACACACATGGACGCAGAGGTCTAAGGCACTGCATTTCAGTGCAAGAGGCATCACTACAGTCCCTGGTTCGAATCCAGGCTGTATCACATCCGGCCGTGATTGGGAGTCCCATAGGGCGGCGCACAATTGGCCCAGCGTCGTCTGGATTTGGCAGGGGTAGGCCGGCATTGTAAATAAGAATTAGTCCCTAACTGACTTGCCTAGTTAAATAAAGGTTACACACATACACCACACTGACCAAAATGTTATTTTGTTGGCATTTCCGTATGTCCCTATTACTAGTAAAACATAATCAAAACCTATTTCTTTCACTTACTTGCTGTGCTGTTCGTTGTTCATTTTTTCAGTCGTTTCATTCTCAACCAGGATTTCTATGGAACGCCGTTTGCGTCTTTGCGCGTCAAAGAAAATACACGTCAAATAACACTATTTGATGTTTCAAATAACACTATTTGACGTGTCAAAAAACACTATTCGACGTGTCAAATAAGCTTGTTGACCAATCAGGACCTGAATATGACTGCACGTCACATAATAAATTAACGCGTTCATACATTTTTTTACGTAGTTATTACACATTGATTGCACTATCACTCGTATTTCATATGTCACAACGATTCATCGATACGTATGCTATGATGCTGGTAAAGTTGTCTCGCGCTGTCACAGCCGTCGAAAGAACTGGACCAAAGCGCAGCGTGGTGGGCGTACATATTCCTTTTATTTTGAATGACGCCGACAAAACAATAAACAATACAAAAACGACCGTGAAGCTTAAGGGCTATGTGCCACAAACAAAGTTAACTTCCCACACTGAAAGGAGGGAAAAGGGCTACCTAAGTATGGTCCCAATCAGAGACAACGATAGACAGCTGTCCCTGATTGAGAACCATACCCGGCCAAAACATAGAAATACAAAATCATAGAAAAACAAAACATAGAATGCCCACCCCAAATCAGACATAAAAAGGCTCTCTAAGGTCAGGGCGTGACAGTACCCCCCCCCCCCCCCCCCCCACACAAAGGTGCGGACTCCGGCCGCAAAACCTGAACCTATAGGGGAGGGTCTGGGTGGGCATCTATCCGCGGTGGCGGCTCAGGTGCGGGACGCAGACCCCGCTCCACCACTGGCTCACCCCACTTTGGTGGCACCTCTGGGACCCTCGTCGCCGACCCCGGACTGGGGACCCTCGTTGCGGGCCCCGGACTGGGCACCCTGGTAGCGGGCCCCGGACTGGGCACCCTCGTAGCGGGCCCCGGACTGGGCACCCTCGCTGCGGGCCCCGGACTGTGCACCCTCGTTGCGGGCCCCGGACTGGGCACCCTCGTAGCGGGCCCCGGACTGGGCACCCTCGTAGCGGGCCCCGGACTGGGCACCCTCGCTGCGGGCCCCGGACTGGGCACCCTCGCTGCGGGCCTCGGATTGGGAACCCTCGCTGCGGGCCCCGGACTGGGCACCCTCGTTGCGGGCCCCGGACTGGGCACCCTCGTTGCGGGCCCCGGACTGGGCACCCTCGTTGCGGGCCCCGGACTGGGCACCCTCGTTGCGGGCTCCGGACTGGAGACCGTCGCTGGAGGCTCCGGACTGGAGACCGTCGCTGGAGACTCCGGACTGGAGACCGTCGCTGGAGACTCCGGACTGGAGACCGTCCCTGGTGGCTCCGGACTGGAGACCGTCGCTGGAGGCTCCGGACTGGAGATTGTCGCTGGAGGCTCCTGACTGGAGGCTCCGGACTGGAGACCGTCGCTGGAGGCTTCGTGCCATGGATCGTCACTGGAGGCTTCGTGCCATGGATCATCACTGGAGTGAGGAGACGTATGGGCAGTCTGGTACGTGGAGCTGCCACAGGGCTCACCAGGCTGGGGAGACATACAGGAGGCCTGGTTCTGGCAACAGGCACAGGACACACCAGGCTGGGGAGACATACTGGAGGCTTGGTTCTTGGAGCTGGCACCGGAAACACTGGGCCGTGGAGGCGCACAGGAGGTCTCGAACGCAGAGCTGGCACAATCCGTTCTGGCTGGATGCCCACTTCCACCCGGCAAATGCGGGACGCTGGCACAGAGCACACCGGCCTGTGAATGCTCACTCGAGACACCGTGCACATCACCCCATAACACGGTGCCTGACCAGTCACATGCTCCCCACGGTAAGCACGGGGAGTTGGCTCAGGTCTATAACCTGACTCCGCCAATCTCCCCGTGTGCCACGTGTGATACTCCCCAGCCTGCCTCCAGTGTCCCTTACCGTCCATGATCTCCCATGTCCAGGAGTCCCTTTCACCAAGCTGCTTGGTCCTTTGGTGGTGGGAAGTTCTGTCACGGCCGTCGAAAGAACTGGACCAAAGCGCAGCGTGGTGGGCGTACATATTCCTTTTATTTTGAATGACGCCAACAAAACAATAAACAATACAAAAACGACCGTGAAGCTTAATGGCTATGGGCCACAAACAAAGTTAACTTCCCCCACTGAAAGGAGGGAAAAGGGCTACCTAAGTATGTATGGTTCCCAATCAGAGACAACGATAGACAGCTGTCCCTGATTGAGAACCATACCCGGCCAATAAAAGTATGTCATTGACAGTGAATCAAATGAATGCAAATAGAAGATTTATGCCATAATTGAATAGATCATGCTAAACGAGGTTGGAATGTTGTTATATAAAATCAACAAAAGACAATAATTTGTTAATTTGACAAAAATCTGTTGAAATCTCACTGGATGTATTATACTTTAGAATTGAATTGGGGGCGAACTTATTTCACTGTACAGAGGTTCCTATGGATTGTGGATCAATGACATGGAGTATCAGTCTACTCTGTGACACCCAGAGAGCATTAGCATCGTTGCTCTTATTGCAGGACTCTGAAACAACTGTAAATTGAGCCACATTTATTGTCAACCTATGTGTATTGAACACTATTCCCGAGGAAAAACAATACTGCGTGGATGTTTTGGAGTCTGATAACTCTGAGGAGGACGTTGGGAAAAAATTGAGTAGACTGGGACCCCATTTCATTGATCCCCGATCCTTAGGTAAAGCGGTACAGTGCAATATGAATGTCAATACACACAATAGGCTGACTTGGGAGGTGATTTCACACAGTCACAGAAACGCGATAAGAGCTACAATGCTAATATTTGCGTAAACTCTTCACAGTTGTGTTCTGTGGGTGTCACCGAGTAGACTGATATCCCATTTCATTGCTTCACATTCCGACCTTGTTTAACATTATCCAGTCTAAATATGGCATGATTCCACCAATTGTAACCTTCTGCATCACTTTCAAATAGTTACTTTTATTTTGAAGGCAAACCGCAAATTCCACTATTGTGCCTATTCCTTATTGTGGCTAGCTTCACAACACATAACCCGGTCCGGTCGAGCCTCAGTAGACAGATGAAGCTAGCTGGCTGCTTATAACGTTAGCTTTGGGCAACAGGGTTAAGTAGCTGGCTAACTATTTATTTTCATGAACTGAAGTTCAATTTCAGTAGGCAAACAACAGTGGCTACCTAGCTAATACTTACTCACAAGGATTCCTAAATCATTGCTAAGAATAATGCAAATGACTGCAGTTTCTACTCGTCATTATTTTCAGGCTGGTTGTATTGGGGCTAGCTAGGTACCAAGCTAAAGCTAGCTAGCTACCCCAGAAGTTGCGGTCGAACAAATAATGCTTTATTACCAACCCGGTATTGTAAACACATCATTTGTGGTCGGTGTTTGCTTGTTTGCAGACGTTTTTGTACAGCTTTGACAGTGCTACTGATAGTAGTGGTGGCGCTTGGCTTGCACGTGCAAATTCAGAACACACAACATTCTACAATAAAACTGTGTTATTTGACGTGTCAAATTAAAAGCTTATTTAACGGGTCCAATAGTGTTATTTGAAGCGTCAAATAGTGTTATTTGATGTGTATCTTTTTGGAGAACGCAAAGACCCAAACGGCGTTCCATAGTATGTATGTCTTGAAGCTAATAGCAGTGACGCTATTACTGTGTAACTCCGGTAGGGCAACATCTGAAAAATAGTGCACTTGGTAGTATGTACCGGTGCTCGACCAGTCGACGAAAGCCAACATCATCCACGACAGAGAATGGTTGATTGTCAAGGGCAATGAATTCCATTATTGTATTTTTCCGTTGAGTTGTCTCGCTGAAATTTTCTTACTCTTTCGAATGACTGCTCGATCCATACAGCAGACATTGTGTGGGCTAGGTTAGGAATGCTGTGTTGCACGTGTAGTGCAACATTTTACGTGGCGTGATTACACCATGTATGTCACGTTCCTGACCGGTTTTCTGTTATTTTGTATGTGTTTGACGGTCAGGGTGTGAGTTTGGGTGGGTAGTCTATGTTATGTGTTTCTATGTTTGTTAAAGGGTGACCTGATATGGTTCTCAATTAGAGGCAGGTGGTTTTCATTTCCTCTGATTGAGAGCCATATTAAGGTAGGTGTTTTCACATTGATTGTTGTGGGTGGTTGTCTCCTGTGTCTGTGTTTGTCGCGCCACACGGGACTGTTTCGGTTTGTTTGTTTGTTCGGTCGTTCGTTTTGTGTAGTCTGTTTTCCCTGTTCGTACGTTCTTCGTTACATGTAAGTTCTTACGTTCAGGTCAGTCTACGTTCGTTTTGTTATTTTGTTTAGTATCAAGTATAGTTCGTTTTTTGTCTTGTTTAATAAATATAATGTCAAACTACCACGCTGCATATTGGTCATCTGATCCGTCTCGCCTCTCCTCGTCCGAGGAGGAGGAGGAGCTAGATAATTGTTACAGAACCACCCACCGAACCAGAACCAAGCAGCGTGAGTTCGAGCAGTGGCCTACGAAACAGGAATCCTGGACATGGGAAGAAGTATTGGAGGGAGAAGGACACTGGGCTCATATTGGGGAATATCGCCGCGCTCGTGAGGAGATGGAAGCAGCGAGAGCCCAGGAGCGGTGGTATGAGGAGGCAGCAAGGAGACGTGGCTGGAAGCCCGCGAAGAAACCCCAAAAATTTCTTGGGGGGGGGCTAAAAGGTAGTGGGCCAAGGGCAGGTAGGAGACCTGCGCCCACTTCCCAGGCTAACCGTGGAGAGCGGGAGTACGGGCAGACACCGTGTTACGCAGTAGAGCGCACGGTGTCTCCTGTACGTGTTCATAGCCCGGTGCGGGTTATTCCACCTCCCCGCACTGGTAGGGTTAGATTGGGCATTGAGCCAGGTGTCATGAAGCCGGCTCAACGCGTCTGGTCTCCAGTGCGTCTCCTCGGGCCGGCATACATGGCACCAGCCTTACGCATGGTGTCCCCGGTTCGCCTACATAGCCCGGTGCGGGTTATTCCACCTCCCCGCACTGGTCGGGCAACGGGGAGCATTCAACCAGGTAAGGTTGTGCAGGCTCAATGCTCAAGGGAGCCAGTACGCCTGCACGGTCCGGTATTTCCGGCGCCACCTCCCCGCCCCAGCCCAGTACCACCAGTGCTTACACCACGCACCAGGCTTCCTGTGTGTCTCCAGAGCCCTGTTCCTCCTCCACGCACTCTCCCTATGGTGCGTGTCTCCAGCCCAGTACCTCCAGTTTCGGCACCACGCACTAAGCCACCTGTGCGTCTCCAGAGCCCTGTACGCACTGTTCCTTCTCCCCGTACTCGTCCTGATGTGCGTGCCCTCAGCCCGGTGCCACCAGTGCCGGTACCACGCACCAGGTCCATAGTGCGTTTTGAGAGTCCAGTGTGCCCTGTCCCTGCTCCCCGCACTAGCCTGAAGGTGCGTGTCCTTAGCCCGGTGCCTCCAGTTCCGGCACCACGCACCAGGACTACAGTGCGCCTCATCCGGCCAGAGCCATCCGTCTGCCCAGTGCCATCTGAGCCATCCGTCTCCTCAGTGCCATCTGAGCCATCCGTCTCCCCAGCGCCATCTGAGCCATCCGTCTCCCCAGCGCCATCTGAGCCATCCGTCTCCCCAGCGCCATCTGAGCCATCCGTCTCCCCAGCGCCATCTGAGCCATCCGTCTCCCCAGCGCCATCTGAGCCATCCGTCTGCCCAGTGCCGTCTGAGCCATCCGTCTGTCCCGAGCCATTAGAGCCGCCCGTCTGTCCCGAGCCGTCAGAGCCGTTAGTCAGTCAGGAGCCATTAGAGCCATTCGTCAGTCAGGATCTGCCAGAGCCGCCAACCAGACAGGATCTGCCAGCGCCGCCAACCAGACAGGATCTGCCAGAGCCGTCAACCAGACAGGATCTGCCAGAGCCGCCAACCAGACAGGATCTGCCAGAGCCGCCAACCAGACAGGATCTGCCAGAGCCGCCAACCAGACAGGATCTGCCAGAGCCGCCAACCAGACAGGATCTGCCAGAGCCGTCAGCCAGCCATGATCGTCCAGAGCCGTCAGCCAGCCATGAGCGTCCAGAGCCGTCAGCTAGCCATGAGCGTCCAGAGCCGTCAGCGAGCCATGAGCGTCCAGAGCCGTCAGCCAGCCATGAGCGTCCAGAGCCGTCAGCCAGCCATGAGCGTCCAGAGCCGTCAGCCAGCCATGAGCGTCCAGAGCCGTCAGCGAGCCATGAGCGTCCAGAGCCGTCAGCGAGCCATGAGCGTCCAGAGCCGTCAGCCAGCCATGAGCGTCCAGAGCCGTCAGCCAGCCATGAGCGTCCAGAGCCGTCAGCCAGTCATGAGCTGCCCCTCAGCCCAGAGCTGCCATTTATCCAGAACTGCCCCTCAGTCCAGAGCTGTCTCTCTGTCCGGAGCTGCCCTTCAGTCCGGAGTTGCCCCTCTATCCTGAGCTACCTCTCTATCCTGACCTACCTCTCTGTCCTGAGCTATCTCTCTGTCCTGAGCTACCTTATCCCGGTGCTGCCCCTTGTCCCGGTGCTGCCCCTTATCTTAAGGTTACCATTTAAATTAAGTGGGTGTAATATGAGGGTGGTCATTCTAAGGGGGAGACGTAAGCTGGGATTGACTATGGTGGGGTGGGGACCTCGCCCAGAGCCTGAGCCACCACCGTGGTCAGACGCCCACCCAGACCCTCCCCTAGACTTTTGGTGGTGCGTTCGGAGTACGCACCTTGAGGGGGGGGTTATGTCATGTTCCTGACCGGTTTTCTGTTATTTTGTATGTGTTTGACGGTCAGGGCGTGAGTTTGGGTGGGTAGTCTATGTTATGTGTTTCTATGTTTGTTAAAGGGTGACCTGATATGGTTCTCAATTAGAGGCAGGTGGTTTTCATTTCCTCTGATTGAGAGCCATATTAAGGTAGGTGTTTTCACATTGATTGTTGTGGGTGGTTGTCTCCTGTGTCTGTGTTTGTCGCGCCACACGGGACTGTTTCGGTTTGTTTGTTTGTTCGGTCGTTCGTTTTGTGTAGTCTGTTTTCCCTGTTCGTACGTTCTTCGTTACATGTAAGTTCTTACGTTCAGGTCAGTCTACGTTCGTTTTGTTATTTTGTTTAGTATCAAGTATAGTTCGTTTTTTGTCTTGTTTAATAAATATAATGTCAAACTACCACGCTGCATATTGGTCATCTGATCCGTCTCGCCTCTCCTCGTCCGAGGAGGAGGAAGAGCTAGAGAATCGTTACAATGTACCTACGTTATATAGGTATGCATGGTAGCTTTGACAGCGGTTTTGCACATTGGCGTTAAACTAGACATCAAATCAAATCAAACTTTATTTGCCACATGCGCTGAATACAACAAGTGTAGACTTTACCGTGAAATGCTTACTTACAAGCCCTTAACCAACAGTGCAGTTCAAGAAGAAGAAAATATTTACCAAGTAGGCTAAAATAAAAAGTAATAATAATAAGTAACACAATAAGAATAACAATAACGAGGCTATATACAGGGGGCACCAGTACCGAGTCAGTGTGCAGGGGGTACAGGCTAGTTGAGGTAATCTGTAGATGTAGGTGGGGGTGAAGTGATTAACAGACAAACAGAGAGTAGCAGCAGTGTACAAGGTGGGGGGGGGGTCCATGTAAATGGGCCTGTGGCGATTTTTATGAATTGTTCAGCAGTCTAATGGCTTGGGGGTAGAAGTTGTTGAGGAGCCTTTTGGTCCTAGACATGGCGCTCCAGTACCGCTTGCCGGCGGTAGCAGAGAAAACAGTCTATGACTTGGGTGACTGGAGTCTCTGACAATTTTATGGGCTTTGCTCTGACACCGCCTATTATATACAGTTGAAGTCGGAAGTTTACACACACCTTAGCCAAGTACATTTAAACTCAGTTTTTCACAATTCTTGACATTTAATCCTAGTAAAAAAAATGTCCTGTGTTAGGTCAGTTAGGATCACCACTTTATTTTAAGACTATGAAATGTCAGAATAAATGTAGAGAGAATGATTTATTTCAGCTTTTATTTCTTTCATCACATTGCCAGTGGGTCAGAAGTTTACATACACTCAATTAGTATTTGGTAGCATTGCCTTTAAATTGTTTAACTTGGGTTAAACGTTTCGGGTAGCCTTCCAAAGCTTCCCACAATAAGTTGGGTGAATTTTGGCCCACTCCTCCTGACAGAGCTGGTCTAACTGAGTCAGGTTTGTAGGCCTCCTTGCTCGCACACGGTTTTCAGTTCTGCCCACAAATTTTCTGTAGCCAATACCTTGACTTTGTTGTCCTTAAGCCATTTTTCCACAACTTTGGAAGTATGCTTGAGGTCATTGTCCATTTGGAAGACCCATTTGCGACCAAGCTTTAACTTCTTGACTGATGTCTTGAGATGTTGCTTCAATATATCCACATCATTTTCCTACCTCATGATACCATCTATTTTGTGAAGTGCACCAGTCCCTCCTGCAGCAAAGCACCCCCACAACATGATGCTGCCATCCCCGTGCTTCACGGTTGGGATGGTGTTCTTCGGCTTGCAAGCCTCCCCCTTTTTCCTCCAAACATAACAATGGTCATTATGGCCAAACAGTACTATATTTGTTTCATCAGACCAGAGGACATTTCTCCAAAAAGTATGATCTTTGTCCCCATGTGCAATTGCAAACCGTAGTCTGGCTTCTTTATGGCGGTTTTAGAGCAGTGGCTTCTTCCTTGCTTAGCGGCCTTTCAAGTTATCTCGATATAGGACTCGTTTTACTCTGGTTATAGATACTTTTGTACCTGTTTCCTCCAGCATCATCACAAGGTCCTTTGCTGTTGTTCTAGGATTGATTTGCACTTTTCGCACCAAAGTACGTTAATCTCTAGGAGACAGAACACGTCTCCTTCCTGAGCGGTATGATGGCTGCGTGGTCCCATGTTGTTTATACTTGCGTACTATTGTTTGTACAGATGAACGTGGTACCTTCAGGCGTTTGGAAATTACTCCCAAGGATGAACCAGACTTGTGGAGGTCTACAATTCTTTTTCTGAGATCTTGGCTAATTTCTATTGATTTTTCTATGATGTCAAGCAAAGAGGCACTGAGTTTGAAGGTAGGCCTTGAAACACATCCACAGGTACACCTCCAAATGACTCAAATGATGTCAATCAGAAGCTTCTAAAGCCATGACATCATTTTCTGGAATTTTCCAAGCTGTTTAAATGCACAGTCAACTTAGTGTATATAAACTTCTGACCTACTGGAATTGTGATACAGTGAATTATAAGTGAAATAATCTTTCTGTAAACAATTGTTGGAAACATTACTTGTATCATGCACAAAGTAGATATCCTAACCGACTTGCCAAAACTACAGTTTGTTAACAAGAAATTTGTGGAGTGGTTGAAAAGCGAGTTTTAATGACTCCAACCTAAGTGTATGTAAACTTCCGACTTCAATTGTAGGTCCTGGATGGCAGGAAGCTTGGCCCCAGTAATGTACTGGGACGTTCGCACTACCCTCTGTAGCGCCTTACTGTCAGATGCCGAGCAGTTGCCATACCAGGAGGTGATGCAACCGGTCAGGATGCTCTCGATGGTGCAGCTGTAGAACCTTTTGAGGATCTGGGGGCCCGAGCCAAATCTTTTCAGTCTCCTGAGGTTTTGTCATGCCCTCTTCATGACTGTCTTGGTATGTTTGGACCATGATAGTTTGTTAGTGATGTGGACGCCAAGGAACTTGGCCTGTTTGGTCCGCCTTTTCCTGTAGTCCACGATCAGCTCCTTTGTCTTGCTCACATTGAGGGAGAGGTTGTTGTCCTGGCAGTGTGAACTACACTGACCTCCTCCCTATAGGCCATCTCATCGTTTTCGATGATCAGGCCTACCACTGTTGTGTCGTCAGCAAACTTAATGATGGTGTTGGAGTCGTGTTTGGCCACATGGTCGTGGGTGAACAGGGAATACAAGAGGGGACTAAGTACACCCCCCTGAGGGGCCCCAGTGTTAAGGATCAGCGTGGCAGACGTGTTGTTGCCTACTCTTACCACCTGGGGGCGGCCCGTCAGCAAGTCCAGGATCCAGTTGCAGAGTTAGGTGTTTAGTCCCAGAGTCCTTAGCTTAGTGATGAGCTTTGTGGGCACTATGGTGTTGAACGCTGAGCTGTAGTCGATGAACAGCATTCTCACATAGGTGTTCCTTTTGTCCAGGTGAGAAAGGGCAGTGTGGAGTGCGATTGAGATTGCGTCATCTGTGGATCTGTTGGGGTGATATGTGAATTGGAGTGGGTCTAGGGTGTCCGGGAGGATGCTGTTGATGTGAGCTATGACCAACCTTTCAAAGCACTTCATTGCTACCGACGTGAGTGCCACGAGGCGGTAACCATCTAGGCAGGTTACCTTCGCTTCCTTGAGCACAGGGACTATGGTGGTCTGCTTGAAACATGTGGGTATTACGGACTCGGTCAGGGACAGGTTGAAAATGTCAGTGAAGATACTTGACAGTTTGTCCGCGCATGCTTTGAGTACACGTCCTGGTAATCCGTCTGGCCCAGCGGCTTTGTGAATGTTGACCTGTTTAACTTTTTAGGGATAGGGGGCAGCATTTTCACTCTGGATAAATAGCGTGCCCAGAGTGAACTGCCTCTTACTCTGTCCCAGATGCTAATATATGCATATTATTATTACTATTGGATATAAAACACTCTGAAGTTTCTCAAACTGTTTGAATGGCTGTGAGTATAACAGAACTCATATGGCAGGCAAAAACCTGAGAAAAAATCCAAACAGGAAGTTAGAATTCTGAGGCTGGTCGATTTTCAACTCATCGCCTATTGAAATCCCAGTGGGATATGGATCTGTTTGCACTTCCTACGCCTTCCACTATGTCAGCAGTCTGTAGAACGTTGAATGAAGCTTCTACTGTGTTGTTGAGCCGGATGGGAGCTGTTTGAGTCAATGGTCTGGCAGAGTGCCAGGTCCTGGTCATGCGCATTCCACATGATATCGACTTGCGTTCCATTACTTCTATAGACACAAAGGAATTCTCCGGTTGGAACGTTATTGAATATATATGATAACAACATCCTAAAGATTGATTCCATACTTAGTTTGACAAGTTTATTTGACCTGTAATATAACTTTTTGAAGTTTTCGTCCGACGTTCGCCTGGATCTGCACTAGCGTTTGGATATGTGTACTAAACGTGCTAACAAAAGTAGCTACTTGGACATAAATAATGGACATTATCGAACAAAACAACAATTTATTGTGGAACTAGGATTCCTGGGAGTGCATTCTGATGAAGATCATCAAAGGTAAGGGAATATTTATCATGTAATTTCGTATTTCTGTTGACTCCAACATGGCGGAGAAATGTTGTTTGTATCTGAGCGCCGTCTCAGATTATTGCATGGTTTGCTTTTTCCGTAAAGTTTTTTTGAAATCTGACACAGCGGTTGCATTAAGAACAAGTGTATCTTTAATTCTATGTGAAACATGTATCTTTAATCAAAGTTTATGATGAGTATTTCTGTTATTTGATGTGGCTCTCTGCAATTTCTCCGGATCTTTTGGAGGCATTTCTGAACATGGCGCCAATGTAAACTGAGATTTTTGGATATAAATATGCACATTATCGAACAAAACATTCATGTATTGTGTAACATGATGTCCTATGAGTGTCATCTGATGAAGATCATCAAAGGTTAGTGATTAATTTTATCTCTATTTCTGCTTTTTGTGACTGGCTGTGTGTTTTTGGCTGTGTGTTTTTTGGACTTGGCGGTGATCTAACATAATCATATGTTGTGTTTTCGCTGTAAAGCATTTTTTAAATCGGACACGATGGGTAGATTAAAGGTTTTGTTCACATCGGCTACTGAGAGCGTTATCACACAGTCATCCAGAACAGCTGGTGCTCTCGTGCATGCTTCAGTGTTGCTTGCCTTGAAGCGAGCATAAAAGGCATTTAGCTCATCTGGTAGGCTCGCTTCACTGGGCAGCTCGCCGGGCTGGGCAGCTCACCGATGTTGGCATTTTTAGCTAATATCTGCTGATTCCGATATGTTCACTGATTTAAAGTGCATCCCTAGTAAAAACACAACACAACAGGGAAAACTCACATTATTGAATTACTGATTTTATATGAATATATTTGCAGTGTAAAATGTGGCCTGTCTGTCGTTAATTTGCCTGTGTTGCTTGCTTGCCAAAAGGTATTTGAGTAGTTTTTGACATCCCCTCCAAGCCTCTCTGTCCTGTTGTGCAGGTCTGTCTGTGGCTGTTGTGTTTACCTTTCCTCTATGAGAGCCTGAGGTCATTTGATTTGCTTGAAGGAGGAGGTTGTGGAGAGAGAGAGAGATGTTTACTGTTCATTTCAAATCGTTTTTTGTTTATGTTGTTTTGTGTCTTCTCACTTTTGTTTATTGTTTATTTCACTTGCTTTGGCAATGCGAACACGTTTCCCATGCCAATAAAGCCCCTTTGAATTGAATTGAGAGAGAGAGAGAGAGAGAGAGATGCAGGACAGAATGAATACCACAGACTGTGATGATGCTAATTTTAGCAGTGCATTGTCATGTTTTGACAGTTTGTCTTTCATTTATAGACAATCATGTCTGCTATATCATTTCACTAAAACTGGAAGAACTAACATGTTCAGTTATCATACAATTGGCATCATTTTGTTACTGGAGTAAGAGTATTGTGATTGAGAGATTAAGTGATTGAGTTTCCCCTTCTGGACATTCTTAATGGTTATTTTTGTCAGGAACCCATAGCACTGTCATGATATTGGAGAGCCAATGGGCAGTGTTAGAAATGGAGGAATTGAATTTGTCCAGGTGAGAATTGGGAATTGAACCAGTGTGAACCATTGTGTATGTCAAATATATTATGATCCATTTATTGAGAGATGGAATGTAATGATGACAACAAGCCATGAGCACTTCAAGGGGAAGAAAAAAAGTATTTATTCAGTGACAGTTTGAGTTCATTGATGTTGAGATCTGAAAAATAATGGAGTAGAGAGAGAGAGAGAGAGAGAGAGAGAGAGAGAGGTGTTTCCCTTGTTTTTATCCCTATTGTTTATTGTCTATTTCGTTTGCTTTGACAATGTAAACATAAGTTTCCCATGCCAACAAAGCCCTTTGAATTGAATTGAAAATTGATAGCGAGAGAGAGAGAGAGAGAGAGAGAGAGAGAGAGAGAGAGAGAGAGAGAGAGAGAGAGAGAGAGAGAGAGAGAGAGAGAGAGAGAGAGACAGAGAGAGAGAGAGAGAGAGAGAGAGAGACCGAGAATAGGAAGTTGACACTGCATTACTTTTTTTACATATTCTCAGCACTGTTCCCTCTGTACTTCATTAATACAGAGGTAGGAAGAATGCTGTCACACACACCCACACACTGTCGTGGACCTGGAGTTCACTAAGATGTCAAGATGTCATGTGGAGAGATTTCTTACATATCACCCTCCCTCCCTCTGTTCCTCTACTTTCCCATCCTTCTCCCTCCCTCCCTCTGTTCCTCTCTACTTTCCCATCCTTCTCCCTCCCTCCCTCTGTTCCTCTCTACTTTCCCATCCTTCTCCCTCCCTCCCTCTGTTCCTCTCTACTTTCCCATCCTTCTCCCTCCCTCCCTTTGTTCCTCTCTACTTTCCCATCCTTCTCCCTCCCTCCCTCTGTTCCTCTCTACTTTCCCATCCTTCTCCCTCCCTCCCTCTGTTCCTCTCTACTTTCCCATCCTTCTCCCTCCCTCCATCTGTTCCTCTCTACTTTCCCATCCTTCTCCCTCCCTCCCTCTGTTCCTCTCTACTTTCCCATCCTTCTCCCTCCCTTCCTCTGTTCCTCTACTTTCCTATCCTTCTCCCTCCCTCCCTCTGTTCCTCTACTTTCCTATCCTTCTCCCTCCCTCCCTCTGTTCCTCTACTTTCCCATCCTTCTCCCTCCCTCCCTCTGTTCCTCTCTACTTTCCCATCCTTCTCCCTCCCTCCCTCTGTTCCTCTCTACTTTCCCATCCTTCTCCCTTACTCTCTCTCTTTCGCTCCGGCTCTCTCTTTTGCTTCTCTATCTCACCCTCTCTCTCCTTCTCCCTTTCTCTCTCTCTCTCTCCCTCTTTCTCTCTTTCTCTACCTCTCTACCTGTCTGACGTTCCTGTATACCTGAGCGTCCGGCAGGAGTATATAAAAGACAAAGACAAAATAAAGGGCGTGCTGAGCTGAGGGGTGAAAGAAGAGCTTGTTGTGTGTGTGAGGTGATTAACCAACCAGATGGCACCAGGGGTTTGGTTACTGTGGTGCCTCCAGATGCATCCGCTCCTCCTCCCCTGCCTGCCCTACTACCTAAATTCTTCTCCCAAATAAATATAATGAATGGTCAATTTGTTTTGGTCCTGTCCTGAATTTCCTGGTGGAAAATACAAAACGAGGATGCAAGTTATTCCAAAACCAAGGATCGAATGTCTTTATTCTGCTCTTTTGTATGTGCACATTTGTGTATTTCACAACCAAATTTCGTACTCAATTAATGTGACCGAATGATGATAGAATGGAAGTTGTCATTTTCAAGGTGTTAATACTGTGTAATACTGGTGTTAAGTGCTAAAACCTGTGATAAAATAAAGTATACAGAAGTCATGGTGCCTTGTCTTTGTAAGAAGACACCTTTCAATATATACACATGGAGAAATTCTTAAGGTTATTTCTTTACTGTCTCATTTCAAGTGACTAAGTAAAAAAAGATATACTGTATATATATATGACTAAGTATTAGAACTCAACATGAAAATAAACTTCAGCAGAAGTATTTTGAGGGAAAGATCTGTGTTTCATCCTAAGATCCCCTGAGGAGGCCTGGTGGATGTGAGGCCCTGCATGCATGCCTTTCCTTTGAATTAATCTATTTCATACTTTCACTTTCAACCCACCAAAACCTAAGAAATATCATCAACATTAAAGGATACTAGCCCTAATGCAAACCAGGGCACTTATTTCCAGTTTTGTTTTGGCTTTCAAGTTTCTTTCTTTGATGCAGAGAGATCTGAGTTGGGTAGACATTTTTGAATCTTAAACAATATGCTCAACACAACAACAGGTGTTTGTTCGTATGTCTGAACTGCTCAGAAAATGTCTGAAATGTCTGAAATGCTCACTGTTGTGTCTCTTGTCCTGACCAGTTTGCCTTCATCCATAAAGTATTTTATTTTACTGCAAGTGTAACTGGTGAGAAATGGCTAGGTAGTTAGTGGTGCGCGCTAGTAGCATTTCAATCGGTGACGTCACTCCCTCTGAGACCTTGAAGTAGTTGTTTCCCTTTCTCTGCAAGGGCCGTTGCTTTTGTGGAGCGATAGGTAATGATGCTTCGTGGGAGGCAGTTGTTGATGTATTCAGAGGGTCCCTGGTCCGAGCCTAGGTTGGGGCAAGGAGAGGGATGGAAGACAAACTGTTACATTGATGCTGTTGACCCGGATCACTCAGTTGGGCTCTGCCCAGCTGCTGGGGTTGTTGCGGGGAAAGAAGTAGTGGTGGCTATTCAGCATGATAAATGTCCATTGGGGGCAGGGTAGATGTCTGTTGGGGGGGGTCTAATGGGGGAGCAGCAGGGGTTATGGAAGCGGGGATAACAGGCCGTGGCTCGGGTGGCTGAGGTCCCTGATGATTTTCTTGGCCTTCCTGCGACACCTGGTGTTGTAGTAGGTGTTCTGGAGGGCAGGCAGTAGGCACCCAACGGTACTTTCGGCTGAGCGTACCACCCTCTGTAGTGCCTTGCAGTCAGAGGCGGTGGATGTGATGGTGGCTGTGATGCAGCCCGACAGTATGCTCTCGATGGTGCTCCGTAGAACACTGTGAAGGCCCTCGGGGACAGGCCAAATTTATTCAACATCCTGAAGTTGAAGAGTCGCTTTCGTGCCTTCTTCACCACGGATTCCGTCTGGTTTGACCATTTTAGCTCCTAGGAGATGTGTACGCCGAGGAACTTGACATTTTTGACCGTCTCCACAGCGGCTTCGTTGATGAAGATGGGGGCATGCTCAACCTGGTTCCTCCTGATGTCTACAATCAGCTCCTTTGTTTTGCTGACGTTGAGGGAGTGATAGGTAACGATGCTTCTTGAGTGACTGTTGTCGATGTTGGCAGAGGGTCCCTGGTTCGAGCCCAGGTTGGGGCAAGAATAGGGACTGAAGTGATTCTGTTACACATGCACATAGATTCTTAGCAAATGTAGCCTAACCAAATAATCACAATAATATTTAAGCTTAGTTATACAGTGCATTCGGAAACTATTCAGACCCCTTCCCTTTTTCTACATTTTGTTTTACGTTACAGCCTTCGATCTACACACAAAACCCCATAATGACTAAGCGAAAACAGGTGTTTAGAAATGTGTGCAGATTTATTAAAAATAAAAACAGAAATACCTTATTTACATAGGTATTCAGACCCTTTGTTATGAGACTAGAAATTGAGCTCAGGTGCATCCTGTTTCCATTGATCATCCTTGACATGTTTCATCAACTTGATTGGAGTCCACCTATGGTACATTTACTTGATTGGACTTGATTTGGAAATGCACACACCTGTCTATTTAAGGTTGCACAGTTGACAGTACATGTCAGAGCAAAAACCAAGCCATGAGGTCCAAGGAATTGTTCGTAGAGCTCTAAGACAGGATTGTGTCGAGGCACAGATCTGGGAAGGGTAACAAAAAAATTCTGCAGCATCGAAGATCCCCAAGATCCCTCCATCATTCTTAAATGGAAGAAATTTGGAACCACCAAGACTCTTCCTAGAGCTGGCCGCACGGCCAAACTGAGCAATTGGGGGCTGAAGGGCCTTGGTCAGTGAGGTGACCAAGAACCAGATGGTCACTCTGACAGAGCTCTAGAGTTCTTCTGTGGCGATGGGAGAACCTTCCAGAAAGACAACCATCTCTGCAGCACTCCACCAATCAGGCCTTTATGGTAGAGTGGCCAGACGGAAGCCACTATTCAGTAAATGGCACATGACACCTTGCTTAGAGTTTGCTGAAAGGCACCTAAAGGACTCAGACCATGAGAAACAAGATGGAACTCTTTGGCCTGAATGCCAATGTCACCTTCCAACAGGACAACGACCCTAAGCACACAGCCAAGACAACGCAAGAATGGCTTTGGGACAAGTCTCTGAATGTCCTTGAGTAGCCCAACCAGAACCCGGACTTGAACCCGATCGAACATCTCTGGAGAGACCTGAAAATAGCTGTACAGCGACGCTCCCCATCCAACCTGACTGAACTTGAGAGGATCTGCAGAGAAGAATGGGAGAAACTTCCCAAATACAAGTGCGCCAAGCTTGTAGCGTCATATCTAACAAGACTCAAGGCTGTAATCGCTGCCAAAGGTGCTTCAACAATGTACTGAGTATAGGGTCTGAATACTTATGTAAATGTGATATTTCTAAAAACCTGTTTTTGTTTTGTCATTATGAGGTTTTGTGTGTAGATTGATGAGGAAAAAAACGATTTAATCCATTTTAGAATAAGGCTGTAACGTAACAAAATGTGAAAAGTCTAGGGGTCTGAATACTTTCCATATGCACTTTACAGTACAATACCCCATAATGACAAAGCAGAAACAGGTTTTTAGACATTTTTGCCCCCCCCAAAAAAACTGAAATATCACATTTACGTACGTATTCAGGTCCCTTTACTAAAAACCTGTTTTTGAATTGTCATTATGGGTTATTGTGTGTAGGTTGATGAGAATTGTATGTAGAATTGATGATATAATACAAACAAACAAAAACATTTAGAATAAGGCTGTAACATAACAAAATGTGGAAAAAGTGAAGGGGTCTGAATACTTTCCGAAGGTATTGTAATTCAAGTAAACATTCCCTCTTTGGATTTTCTCATAAATAGACCATTGCAGTATGTCATTTTAAGATAATGTATGATTTTTTTGTTGTTTTTGAGGTTAACATAAATACAATTACGTGGGCTGTGTTAGATTGTCTCCTTTGTATGCCCTGTATAAAGTCACGTAAAGAAACATGTACAAACCTTTTGTCCCCCGGGGGCCTTCTCAAACATGGATACATTGCTATTTACAGCTACACCAACTACCAGGGGACATTATCAGACACTACACCTTTATGCATTGTAAGCTGGGCTGGTGTAGTAAATGGGTGGGCTAGGTGCAATACGTTCTACTGGTGTAGTGGATAGGTGTGATAGGTGCAGTAAGTTTGACTGGTGTAGTGGATAGGTGGGATAAGTGCAGTAAGTTCTACTGGTGTAGTTGTCGGGTGGGATAGGTGCAGTAAGTTATACTGGTGTAGTGCATAGGTGTGATAGGTGCAGTAAGTTTGACTGGTGTAGTGGATAGGTGGGATAGATGCAGTAAGTTATACTGGTGTAGTTGTCGGGTGGGATAGGTGCAGTAAGTTCTACTGGTGTAGTGGATAGGTGGGATAGGTGCAATAAGTACGACTGGTGTAGTGGATAGGTGGGATAGGTGCAGTAAGTTCTACTGGTGTAGTGGATAGGTGGGATAGATGCAGTAAGTTTGACTGGTGTAGTGGATGGGTGGGATAGGTGCAGTAAGTTCTACTGGTGTAGTGGATAGGTGGGATAGGTGCAATAAGTACGACTGGTGTAGTGGATAGGTGGGATAGGTGCAGTAAGTTCTACTGGTGTAGTTGACGGGTGGGATAGGTGCAGTAAGTTCTACTGGTGTAGTGGATGGGTGGGATAGGTGCAGTAAGTTCTACTGGTGTAGTGGATGGGTGGGATAGGTGCAGTAAGTTCTACTGGTGTAGTGGATAAGTGGGATAGGTGCAATAAGTTCGACTGGTGTAGTGGATAGGTGGGATAGGTGCAGTAAGTTCTACTGGTGTAGTGGATGGGTGGGATAGGTGCAGTAAGTTCTACTGGTGTAGTGGATGTTTGGGATAGGTACAGTAAGTTCTACTGGTGTAGTGGATGGGTGGGATATGTGCAGTAAGTTCTACTGGTGTAGTGGATGTTTGGGATAGGTGCAGTAAGTTCTACTGGTGTAGTGGATGGGTGGGATTGGTGCAGTAAGTTCTACTGGTGTAGTGGATGTTTGGGATAGGTGCAGTAAGTTCTACTGGTGTAGTGGATGGGTGGGATAGGTGCAGTAAGTTCTACTGGTGTAGTGGATGGGTGGGATAGGTGCAGTAAGTTCTACTGGTGTAGTGGATGGGTGGGATAGGTACAGTAAGTTCTACTGGTGTAGTGGATGGGTGGGATAGGTGCAGTAAGTTCTACTGGTGTAGTGGATGGGTGGGACAGGTACAGTAAGTTCTACTGGTGTAGTGGATGGGTGGGATAGGTGCAGTAAGTTCTACTGGTGTAGTGGATGGGTGGGATATGTGCAGTAAGTCAGTGAGTAAGATAAACTCTGCTGGTGTAGTGGCTTGACACTGGATCAACTTTGCCGGTGCAGTCTCCTTTGTTCCATTGGCTCTGCTCCCACTGTATGTTTATCTAGCTCTCTGTCATTGTTTAATGCGACAGACTTTGAAAATGGTCTCTCCCTCCATTGCCAACCGCATGAGTAGTCCAAGGAAGAGAGAGAGAGTCCTTGGACAAAAGCACAACTATCTGAAATATGATGCCAAGCACGGCAGTGATGCCAGGCACTGACTGCCTCACATTTTGTTAGATCTCATAAGCTGCTATGGGGCACTGTTTTAAAGGCAGGATCTGGTTCCCCAAGCCTCTGCCACCTGCCACATGCAGCTAAAACTCTGCATGTGTATATTCTGACATCAGTATGCGTACATGAACATTACGCATGTATGTGGGACAGAAAGTCAAAGAAATGAAACCGAGAGAGAGAGGAAGGAGCATGGGCGAGGGATGCAAGAGAGAGAGGAAAGAGCATGGGCGAGGGATGCAAGAGAGAGAGGAAGGAGCATGGGCGAGGGATGCAAGAGAGAGAGGAAAGAGAAAGAAGAAGGTGAGAACAGTAGGTGAGAGATAAAGAGGAAGTAAAGATAAAGAGATGGAGAGAGATAGATAAAGCCCCTTTGAATTGAGAGAGAGAGAGAGAGAGAGAGAGAGAGAGAGAGAGAGAGAGAGAGAGAGAAAGAGAGAGAGAGAAAGAGAGAGAGAGAGGTTTCATGGACAAGTCTGGACTGGAGCCTGGTGTCCTTCGTCACCTGGTAGAAATGTAGAGCGGCTGGCTGGCTGGCTGATGAAAATGACTGCATGATAAGATCAGGAGGAGGCAGAACAAATATGTCCTGTCTGCCTCTGTACTCTGTACCAGCCTGCCGACTATAAACCACAGCACAGGAACGTTCAGCCAATGTTCAGAGTAACATTTCCCTGTCACCTGAGGCAAAAATACAGCCAGGTTGGCAATAATTACTTCCTTTTACTGTAATCAACCAAGCCTTTTGCTTTGTGGTTGTACCCGTGTGTTGGCTAGAGAACAGGAGAGGGAAAAACAAGTCTTTTGCTTTGTGGTTGTACCAGTGTGTTGGCTAGAGAACAGGAGAGGGAAAAACAAGTATTTTGCTTTGTGGTTGTACCAGTGTGTTGGCTAAAGAACAGGAGAGGGGAAAACAAGTCTTTTGCTTTGTGGTTGTACCAGTGTGTTGGCTAGAGAACAGGAGAGGGAAAAACACGTATTTTGCTTTGTGGTTGTACCAGTGTGTTGACTAGAGAACAGGAGAGGGGAAAACAAGTATTTTGCTTTGTGGTTGTACCAGTGTGTTGGCTAGAGAACAGGAGAGGGAAAAACACGTATTTTGCTTTGTGGTTGTACCAGTGTGTTGGCTAGAGAACAGGAGAGGGAAAAACAAGTCTTTTGCTTTGTGGTTGTACCAGTGTGTTGGCTAGAGAACAGGAGAGGGGAAAACAAGTATTTTGCTTTGTGGTTGTACCAGTGTGTTGGCTTGAGAACAGGAGAGGGGAAAACAAGTCTTTTGCTTTGTGGTTGTACCCGTGTGTTGGCTAGAGAACAGGAGAGGGAAAAACACGTATTTTGCTTTGTGGTTGTACCAGTGTGTTGGCTAGAGAACAGGAGAGGGGAAAACAAGTATTTTGCTTTGTGGTTGTACCAGTGTGTTGGCTAGAGAACAGGAGAGGGAAAAACAAGTATTTTGCTTTGTGGTTGTACCAGTGTGTTGGCTAGAGAACAGGAGAGGGGAAAACAAGTCTTTTGCTTTGTGGTAGTACCAGTGTGTTGGCTAGAGAACAGGAGAGGGGAAAACAAGTATTTTGCTTTGTGGTTGTACCAGTGTGTTGGCTAGAGAACAGGAGAGGGGAAAACAAGTCTTTTGCTTTGTGGTTGTACCAGTGTGTTGGCTAGAGAACAGGAGAGGGGAAAACAAGTATTTTGCTTTGGGGTTGATTGGGTAGCCTAGTCTTAGTAGCCTAGTCTTAGTAGAAATTGTCAGGTTGGTAACGGAGAGACTGAAGGAAAATAAGTTGAGGCTTACTTATGGTATTGTCCTGTGTGTGTGTGTGTGTGTGTGTGTGTGTGTGTGTGTGTGTGTGTGTGTGTGTGTGTGTGTGTGTGTGTGTGTGTGTGTGTGTGTGTGTGTGTGTGTGTGTGTGTGTGTGTGTGTGTGTGTGTGTGTGAATTAATGAATGAATTACGTTGTATTTTTGTGTCAAATCGCCCATCCCATAATTAATACATACGCAATCATTACAATAATACACTGCGATAATTCAGTGATAATTCTTCTGGTGTTCTGTGCAGTGTGCACCGCATAAAGATTGTGTGTGTGTATGTGTGTGTGCGTTTTGTTTGTGTATGCTCTGAAAACTAGAGGGGTCACAGGATAAGGTAACTACTATGAGTTAGTCTGAGGGGGCTGCATGGTCAGAGAGACAGGTTTGGAACGCAGACCCACACTCTAGACTGTGTAAATGTAAGAAAGCACCTGTGTGGGTATTTACAGTATTCATGACAAGCAGAAGTTACAGGCTCAGTAGCAACTAGGTTTGGTATGACGGAAGCTGCTCCAGTCCACCAAGCATCCCACATACCTGTCTTGCTCCACTCATAATCCCTCATTTTGGCAAACAGAGAGGAATGAGATTGCTCTGATCTTCCACAGCAGCTGTGTGTGTAGCCCTAGTCTGCTGAATTAAAGGGTACTGTAGTAATCATGTGTTACTCTTACCCTGTGAGATTTCAAGTTCCTATAAAGATGTATGAATGGGCACATCATTCCTGAATTTTTTTCTTTCTCACATAGCATATACACACACACCCCAACATATTCAGTCATTTCTAGAGTACATACAAGCATGTAATGATCAGTATTCATGTATTCATTACAAAAAAAAGAGTGAGAAATGTATTTGCTGGATCATGATTGCACACCATTAACACCAACGTGGGTTTGCCAGTGTGTGCGTGTGTGTACCTGTGCATGTGTATGAGAGCGACAGAGAGGAATACAACTCCCCCCTGTCTTATTGTGTATTAATTTGACCAGGGCATGCCTCCATGTCATCTAACATGAGCAAACAGGGAGAATCTCTTCAGGCTGAATCAGCATCGGAGAAAGAGGGGATTAAGCCTTGGAGAAATGAGCCTGGCAGCCTGTGCTGCAGGGGGGGTGTCTGTCGGGGTGCCAGTGGTGGCTCATATAGGGAGGGGTCAGGGGGGTGTTTGAGGGGACACAAAGGGGGACACTGTGCCTCCGTGAATAGGGTTCAATTAGTGAGATTCATCCCTTGCTCTTGACTCGCCCATCTGCGTCTCAACCTCCCCCTTTGTCCCCTTGGTGCAGCTCATCCACTGGGCCTGATTTAATTAGAACCCCTTCAGGAGAGACAGGCAGGGAACAGGAGAGGAGAGGGCCTCTATAAGAGAGCTATACTGTAGGCAGGATTCTACACAACACAATAAGCTACTGGAGAGAGGATGGCAGGGTTGAGGAGCTTTGGGGAATTTTTCATAAGTCAGACGATGACACGTGGCTGGTAGATTTAGGAAAAATTGCATTAAAACACTAAAATTGATTCACACACACACACACACACACACACACACACACACACACACACACACACACACACACACACACACACACACACACACACACACACACACACACACACACACACACACACACACAAACTCCTTCACAATGACAAACACACCACTGGTGTTAATTTGCTGTCGTAGGAATGTTTATGCGAGACTGTTAAAAGCATTGTGTAATGTTGATACGCTAAAATTGTGTTATTGCATCAATATAGTTGTTTTGGAAATTACTATATTCCTGGGAAGCAACTTCAATAAATCTCCAAATTAATGAAAGAACACTCATTCCAAATGTACTCAAACCATTATTACTGTCAGAAAAAAACGATTTCAGTCAACAGTTGTGAAATAAAAATGACTGGATTCAAGTGAAGCAAAAACATTTTCTCTTGAGTCCTACTATTCCAGACTCATTCATGGGAAACTTCTGTTTTGCCTGTTGCGCAATGCTCCATGTTTGTGTTTAGCGACTCACAGTGTGTTGAATAACTGATCCTCCCCATAGGCTATTGAAGCACCATCCAGAATGCTGAAGTGCTATAGGGAGAGTTTTCATAGGCTGGAATAGAGCTGTTATAAATGCATTAAGCAGCTTGTTATAAACAGTTATAGCAGGTCAGAGAATGCTGCTGTTCTGTGCCAGGCTCAGCTGACGGGGAACTCTTCTCAAATAGTATTTTGTTAACCATCATTGGGAGCTCTCCTGTCTCCTCATTTCCCATTTGCTGTGACATATGTAACTGCGGTGCTTATGAACATACAGACCTTGGACCTATTGTGGACTGAGCTGACCTTATTGTTTGAATTGTTTACTTTTCCCCCCCAGGGAGTCGAGCAACAGTTAGCTACGCTGTATTGTTGAGGAGACAATTGACTGAGAGAGAGAGGAGTGAGAGGGAAATGTCTGAACAACTGAGTTAAACCTGTGGTTGTGGAGTAGAGATAAAAGACTGTAAGCCCGACCAGATGTTTGTATTGTTTTTTGAAGTGCTCCCTTTATACAGAGAGTGTGGTATGGGAGAAAAGACAGCTCATGACTTCTCACAAAGAACAAAAGGGAAACATTAATGTTGGTGTATGTTGTTCTTTGAATCATTGGGTTTCGCTGTGCAAAGCAGAGGAATCTTCTGCGGTTTTGAAAGTTTTGATAGTGAAAAAAGGAGCAGTTGCCCAGTATGGAGTAAGCAGAAAAGAGGCCCATTTTCCCAATATGACCTAGACAGCAAAGAGGCCCCACGTTCACTTCAGAATGCAGTATTGGTGAGTGTTGACATGAGGGCTGTGTGATATCGTTTTACGCTTCTCTCACACAATCGCCTGTCTCTTGAGCCACCATTTTGAAGCTGTGTTCGCTAAAAACCGTGGTTTGAGTTTTAGTCCTTTTGAAAGGTAACAGCTGTAACAATTCAAAGAACGCTGTGAATAATTTATGAAAATGTAACGTACCTGAACTGAATATACTCCCACACATGTTCTTAACTGGCTAGAAAGAGAAGAATCTTCCAACTCACACTCCCACCATTTTATAAGATTTTTCCATTCCAAAATCATGACTAAATCGTTTATCATCTCCGTGGTCTACCAGAAGACCCAAGGGAGCTTTAGTGCCTTCATGACACAGCCCTTCCCAATATATGATACGTAACAGGCAAATTCAAATCAGGACCTCGTAGCCAGTTCCAATGCTGATTTTCAATCTTCCCCTCTAATCAAGGACTGATTTAGACATAGGACACAATAGTCCAGATTTCCAGGCTTGATTTTGAATACCCCTGATATATAAATCTCTCCCTCTCTCTCTCTCTCTCTCTCTCTCTCTCTCTCTCTCTCTCTCTCTCTCTCTCTCTCTCTCTCTCTCTCTCTCTCTCTCTCTCTCTCTCTCTCTCTCTCTCTCTCTCTCTCTCTCTCTCTCTCTCTCTCTCTCTCTCTCTCTCTCTCTCTCTCTCTCTCTCTCTCTCTCTCTCTCTCTCTCTCTCCCTCCCTCTCTCTCTCTCCAGCAGTCATATGTGTCCTCCAGCCACCAGATGGCACCCCCCAGTCCCAACACCAACAGCAGCAGCAACAGCAGTGTCGGGGGAGTGGAACAGCTGAGTAAAACTAACCTGTACATCCGCGGTCTTCACCCCGGGACTACAGACCAGGACCTGGTCAAGCTATGCCAGCCGTAGGTCTTCTTCTCCTAATTGCCCACTTTCTTTTACACGGGTAGGGTGAAGTTGCCTCTAGATGGTGATTTAAGATCAGTTTAGTATTTTCATCCTGGTGGTTAGGGTTAGGATGGGAGCGGGATAAACAAATCCTAGATATGTGCCCACAGGTGAATTCTACCTGGAGCTCTTCAATAGGTGCTACTTTGCCACAAAGTGACTACACATGCTACCTATATAAAAGCCTACCCTCAGATCAGAACTGGTTGACTTTGCTGCATTATGGTTGGCTATACAACCTACACGTGTTGCGACAAGGGTTGTTGTGGCTGGATATTCTAAACAGACTGGTGAGGCTCAGCAGGAGAAAAACAAAACCCACACCCACCAAGTCACCATCTACATACAACACACACTCTTACACTGGCCTCACACACACACACACACACACACACACACACACACACACACACACACACACACACACACACACACACACACACACACACACACACACACACACACACACACACACACACACACACACACACACACATACAGTCAAAAAAGGCGGGCTTGCTTTCACTAACAAAAAACGTAACATCCAGCCCAGGCACCAGAAAAACCACACCAGGAGGGTAACAGAAGGTCGGGGCTTAGGTGCTGGGGAGTATGGGAGCGTGGAACAGAAACAACAATGTGGACACACACTGAGTGTGTCCCAATAATATCTCCTTTCTCCTGAAGCGTGCACTTGTTCACTACTTCCGACAAATCTTAAAGCATTGGATTGGTGGAGCCATGGGCTAGTTAGAGTTTCCACCATATTTCTTATCAAATCAGTGAAGGGAAGTGACAATTGCACACTTTGGGAAGAAGGAGAGAGACTTGGTATGCAGACATAGCCTCTGTTAATAGCATACAGTTTGGATGCATTCTAATTATTGTTTGGATAAGTGAAGGAGTGTAGAGTGAGTGACCTAGAGAGGACTAGGAATTTTTAATTGCTATTTAAAACAGAAAACTCGGACTTAACTTCTTATGGCTGCAGGGACAGTATTGAGTAGCTTGGATGAAAGGTGCCCAGAGGTGCCCAGAGTAAACGGCCCGCTCCTCAGTCCCAGTTGCTAATATATGCATATTATTATTAGTATTGGATAGAAAACACTGAAGTTTCTAAAACTGTTTGAATGATGTCTGTGAGTATAACAGAACTCATATGGCAGGCAAAAACCTGAGAAGAAATCCAAACAGGAAGTGGGAAATCTGAGGTTGGTCGATTTTCAACCCAGCCCCTATTGAATACACAGTGGGATATGGGTTATGTTGCACTTCCTAAGGCTTCCACTAGATGTCAACCGTCTTTAGAAACTTGTTTGAGGATTCTACTGTGAAGTGGGGGCGAATGAGAGAGGAATGAGACAGGTATTTGGCAGATTGCCACAGGCTCTGAGGCGCGGTCACGAGAGAGTTAGCTCTCGTTCCATTGCTTTTATACAGACATAGGAATTCTCTGGTTGGAACATTATTGACGTTTTATGTTAAAAACCCCCTTAAAGAATGAGTCCATACATCGTTTGACATGTTTCTACGGACAGTAACGGAACTTTTTGACATTTCGTTTGCAATTAGGGAACGCGCTTCATGACTTTGGATTTGTTTACCAAACATGCTAACAAAAGTAGCTCTTTGGACATAAATGATGGACATTATCGAACTAAATCAAACATTTAATGTGGAACTGGGATTCCTGGGAGTGCATTCTGATGAAGATCACCAAAGGTAAGTGAATATTTATAATGCTATTTCTGACTTCTGTTGACTACCCAATATGGCGGATATCTTTTTTGGCTGCTTTGTTGTCTGAAAACTGTACTCAGATTATTGCATGGTTTGCTTTTTCCGTAAAGTTTTTTTTAAAATTTGACACAGCGGTTGCATTAAGGAGAAGTGTATCTATATTTCCATGTCTAACAATTGTATTTTCATCGACATTTATAATGAGTATTTCTGTAAAATGATGTGGCTCTCTGCAATATCACCGGATGTTTTTGGAACTAGTGAACATAACGCGCCAATGTATACTGAGATTTTTGATATAAATATGCACTTTATCTAACAAAACATATATGTATTGAGTAACATGAAGTCATATGAGTGTCATCTGATGAAGATCATCAAAGGTTAGTGATTCATTTTATCTCTATTTGTGCTTTTTGTGACTCCTCTCTTTGGCTGGAAAAATGGCAGAATTTTTCTGTGACTTGGCGGTGACCTAACATAATCGTTTGTGGTGCTTTCGCTGTAAAGCCTATTTGAAATCGAACACTTTGGTGGGATTAACAACAAGATTACCTTTAAAATGGTATAAGATACATGTTTGTTTGAGGAATTTTAATTATGATATTTCTGTTGTTTGAATTTGGCGCCCTGCACTTTCACTGGCTGTTGTCATATCGATCCCGTTAACGGGATTGCAGCCATATTAACAGGGTAAAGCCTGGAGATTGACATCAAGTTGGAGAGGGAGGGGTGGGTTTGTGTAATATGTGTTGGAGAAGGGGAGGTGGGGGGTATTGACGGAGAAGCGAACCTTGGAGGGGAAATGCAATTGACTGGGAAAAGAATAGCATGGCATGCTGGGTAAAGAATGCCACAGGCCTGTAAGTGGGTCAGAGTTAAGACCTTGTACCCCATCCTCCACTCCCTACTACACACACACACACACACACACACACACACACACACACACACACACACACACACACACACACACACACACACACACACACACTTTACAACAACTGTTGATGAAGTTGAGGTAGGAGGAAGGTCAGAGAGTTACTGCCACACAACCTTTAAACTGTTCAACAGGATGCATGACTTTGTTAATGACAACACAAACTATTTCTCTCTCTCTCCATTACAACAGAGGGCACATGCCCACCAAAAAGTTAGTGGGCATTGAGTGTTTATGTATGGCTGTGGTCATATGGCTCAAGGTAGAAATGTCCTCCTATTCACAAATCTAAAATCCGATTACCTAACTTCCAATTGTAACCTTAACCAACAGAGGAATGAAAGAAGATCTGACTCTGTGTCAGAGTTTAGGGGCAACTTCATGTGTGGCCGCTAATGCTAACGGCCAGGCTTTAGGACCCAGAGGTGGAAAGAGAGTGTGGGAGCAGAGGACAGTGGAGAGAGAGAGGGGACAGGAAGGGGTGAAGGATCCAGTTACACTTTACACTCCACCCCAGCACTCTGTTAGGGCCAGCCAGTGGAACACCAGCCGCCCTCGCTGACTGCATTACACAGAGACAGTGGAGGGCAGGACCTCTCTCTCTCTGACTAGCAGAAGTCAGGTTGGCCGAGCGGTCTAAGGCGCTGCGTTCAGGCCGCAGTCTCCGCTGGAGGCGTAGATTTGAATCCCACTTCTGACATCCATTTTATTTCACTATCCTATACCATTGTACTGTAAAGTTACACTGCATTCTACTAAGCAGTACTTTAAATTTCCTATTATACTGCTCTCTGTTTATATTGTAGCAAATTTGGGGGGTAGCCTGAGTCCAGCGACTGTCAAGCCAACACCTTCATTAACTCTATTATGTTTTGCTATATTTTTCTACACCGTGTCACATTAGACAGTCAGTTCTCTAAAGTGCCACCATTTTGGTCGAATAGGCCTGTGTTCATAAATATTTGCTGTGTTCATAAATATTTGTTGTGTGACCTCAAATTTTTATTTGGTAGCACCAGTGCGCTTAGAAAGATATTCATCCAGATAATACATTGAACAGCAAAATTGAAGTTGTGCCTCTGGGTTTGGGAGCAAGCAAAGTTGTTACATTTGTTTGTTTGTTTCATGTCCCGTGAGCCCTGGCTGTTGTTACATTTGTATCATCATCAGAGTGGCGTGCATCGTGAGCATGTTGATACGATACTTTGTATCATTTCACCTCTAACCTGTGAGAGTGAAATTCAGCAACACTTGATGGGCAGTAGAAGTTATTTGCTTCTGTATTGATAAAAGCAGGGGCACAACTTTGGTTTTAGAAGTTTTTTTATTTTTTATCTGTCGGCTAAATCCTGTCAGCCTACCCGACCGCTCGGAGGCATCTGCATGGTCCTAAAGCATACCGTTGCCTCGTTTTGTATCACATTCAATGATTTAACTTGGGATGACAAAAATGCAATTTCAGAATGTGGACATGTCCCCCCCGTCCCCAGTGAAAGTTGTGTGTGTGTGTGTGTGTGTGTGTGTGTGTGTGTGTGTGTGTGTGTGTGTGTGTGTGTGTGTGTGTGTATATGTGTGTGTGTGTGTGTGTGTGTGTGTGTGTGTGTGTGTGTGTGTGTGTGTGTGTGTGTGTGTGTGTGTGTGTGTGTGTGTGTGTGTGTGTGTGTGTGTGTGTGTGTGTGTGTGCGCATGCATAATTACCCAGCATTAGGAAGTGTTTGTGTCTAAATGTTAGGGAGGTTACACAAAATGTCCGATAGTCACCTCCTCCTCATATGGTCTGATGATGTCATGTTTATGTGTTTTTTTTTGAAGGTATGGGAAGATTGTTTCCACCAAGGCCATCCTGGACAAAACCACCAACAAGTGCAAAGGTGAGAGTTCAGAGTTCAACAGGTTGTTTGGTTCATGGCACAGATGCCACTTACATTTAACCTGGAACGATAGTGTTAGTGTCTAGTGTTGTGTTGTTGACTGTGTCTCCTTAAACAAGCTCATGGACTTATGGACTCAAACTCGATCACAACTGCATTATACAATATTCGATGGTATTAGGCTATATAATATAATGTTAAAGTATTAGTCTGGTTACAGGTCTACTAATATACTGTATAAATCTATAAATCCACTAAACTTTAGTCATTTTACAGAATGTCTTTAGACTTTAAACACCAGTAGTTAATCTAACAACCATTTTGAATTCCAATCTTACTTATCAAGCATGAACATTTTGTACAAATGTAAAAATGTGTGTGTATATGTGTTGTGTAGGCTATGGCTTTGTGGACTTTGACAGTCCGACAGCGGCCCAGAAAGCAGTGACCGCCCTGAAGTCCAGTGGTGCCCAGGCTCAGATGGCCAAGGTAAGACACACACTCATTTACATCAACTCCACACACACACTTTATATATTCACAGTCACACATGATCTGTTATAAACTTTTCTATTAGGAGTTCAATCACAACTTCAATGTGACTCCTTACATCCTCAATTTCTTTATTTCATTGCCAAACTCATATGAAAAAATGCTATTGTATACTATGGTATAAATACTATAGTATTCAATGTAGTGTTTTTGCAGACTTTACTGTAGTATTCATTGTAGTGTATTTACTGTAGTATACTGTAGTATTTACAGTTAGCTATAGTATAAATACAGTAGTATAAGAAAACTGTAGTATATACTATAGTAATTAATGTACTGTTTTGTGGATTGTAGTATACTGTAGTATTTACTGTAGTGTTTTTGCAGACTGTAGCATACTTTAGTATTTACTGTAGTGTTTTTGTGGACATTACTGTAGTATTTACTATAGTGTTTTTGTTTTATTTTCTGTGACATAGAAGTGGAGGCTTTCTCCTTCAGGAAACCTAATGGAGAAATACTAAAAGAGCAGATTGTCAATAACCTGTATGTAGGCAGGACTGGGGTCTGAACGGATAGTTCAGCGCTTTTGCTCTTTTCTATAGCTTGTAGGGAACACAATGCATGATCTATACTTTGCATGTAGGTGTTTCACTTATTGGTGGCACAAATTGCAATATAGGGGAATGGGCAGGGTATATGCAAATACTTTAGTATTTACTATAGTTTAAAAAGGGTAGTGTTTTTGCAGACATTACTTTAGTATTGACTACAGTTTTTTTTTGCAGATATTACTGTAGTATTTACTATAGTATCCTACAGTATACTACATCATTGTAGAGTAAGTACTACACATGATCGAGGGATACTCCAGTGTGTAGTATACTATTCTACAGTATACTACAATTTACTATAGAATTCTGTAGTAAGTACTGTAGAATTCTATAATAAACTGTAGTATTTTTTTATGTGAGAATGTTCAGAGAACCTGAACTTTCAAAGAATTTATTTGATTTGATGGTGAATTGACAGTTCGTTCTGCCAAGTTGGCATCTATATTGAACCACAAAAAGGAGAGACAGTGTTCTAGCAAACACACTCCCTCCAACATTCCCAGTGGTTACAAAGGTGAGCTCTTATACTGTATGTTGTTATGGCCTGAATGGTGATAAGTGTTCTCTTGGCACCATCTCAAGATCTTCGTTAGCTGGCAGTTGGCTGGGTGGGAGAGAGGGAGGGTGAAGAGGTCACAGCATCTGAGGAGAACAGGAAGGCTATCAGATGGAATGGAACTGGTCGTTTCTCCTCTTCCCTCTCTTGACTCTTCCTCTCCTCTTCACCTCTATTCTCACATCTCCCCTCGCCCCTTTTCACCCATCCCTCTCTCCCTCTTTCCCTCCTCCTTTGTGTGGCTGGCAATATGTGTGTCCTGCTAAGTGGCTCCTGCTATGGGCCTTGTCCTGAGCTCTTTGTGTGGGTGTTTGCAGTCAAAGGGACTGTTGTGGGCCCATTAAGCTGATCCCTCTGTGCCTCTCAGGCCCCCCATTGAGAGGGCCCCGGGAAGGGTGCCACTGCACCCGCCGTCAATGGGACGGGGACAATGAGCTGGCCTGTGCCTGCCTGGGTTTGTATCTGGGCCTGGGGCGGACACTATAGGGCTACAATCACTCCAACCCGGCCCTGCAACAGGGTCCAAGTCACTTCACTACTACAGAGCGAAGATGGACCAGCACGGGAATTTATACACTAACTTCAGAATTAAGACGAGCCTTGCAACTGAAAATCAGGGTCCACCTAATCACTCCTCCTGCTACCCAGATATTGTATCCAAACACTCACTGTAATAGAAGTTAGAACACAATAGCCTAACTTACATAAACAGTATACAGTGGCAAGAGAAAGTATGTGAACCCTTTGGAATTATTGGATCTGATCTTCATCTAAGTCACAACAATTGACAAATACAGTCTGCTTAAACTAATAACACACAAACAATTATATGTTTGCATGTCTTTATTGATCACACCGTGTAAACATTCACAGTGCAGGGTGGAAAAAGTATGTGAACCCTTGGATTTAATAACTGGTTGATCCTACTTTGGCAGCAATAACCTCAACCAAACCTTTTCTGTAGTTGCGGATCAGACCTGCACAACGGTCAGGAGGAATTTTGGACCATTCCTCTTTACAAAACTGTTTCAGTTCAGCAATATTCTTGGGATGTCTGGTTTGAAACGCTCTCTTGATGTCATGCCACAGCATCTCAATCGGGTTGAGGTCAGGACTCTTACTAGGCCACTCCAGAAGGCGTATTTTCTTCTGTTGAAGCCATTCTGTTGTTGATTTACTTCTGTGTTTTGGGTCATTGTCCTGTTGCATCACCCAACTTCTGTTGAGCTTCAATTGGCGGACAGATAGCTTTACATTCTCCTGCAAAATGTCTTGATAAACTTGGGAATTCATTTTTCCGTCGATGATAGCAAGCTGTCCAGGCCTTGAGGCAGCGAAGCAGCTCCAAACCATGATGCTCCCTTCACCAAGCTTTACAGTTGGGATGAGGTTTTGATGTTGGTGTGCTGTGCCTTTCTTTCTCCACACGTATGTTACCTTTCCTGCCTCGCCTCCAGGCCGTAGTCGGGACGGCTCAGGGGAGCCTTCACTTACTAGCTCCGGGGCCAGGGCAATATATGGATGCTCTGGGGAAATTCCCACATTTGGGGATCTTATCCGCTGCTAATGACGAGTTAGTCTGGAATTCCACTGAAATAGTTAACTTTTATTAAAACTTGTACATCATTTGAGGTAGTCTGAATGACAAAATAAAATAGTGGGCTAGTGGGCTAACCATTCTTGTTTAGTGTTTTACGTAGTGTAGACTCGTCAACAGAGATATTAGCACGTTCCAGAGATTTCTTTAAGTCTTTAGCTGACACTCTAAGATTCTTCTTAACCTCATTGAACATTCTGCGCTGTGCTCTTGCAGTCATCTTTGCAGGATGGACACTACTAGGGAGAGTAGCAACAGGGCTGAACTTTCTCCATTTATAGACAGTTTGTCTTACCGTGAACTGATGAACATCAAGGCTTTTAGAGATACTTTTTTAACCCTTTCCAGCTTTATGCAAGTCAACAATTCTTAATCTTGCATCTTCCGAGATCTCTTTTGTTCGAGGCATAGTTCACATCAGGCAGTGCTTCTTGTGAATAGCAAACTCAAATTTTGTGAGTGTTTTTTATAGGGCAGGGCAGCTCTAACCAACATCTCCAATCTCATCTCATTGATTGGACTCCAGGTTAGCTGACTCCTGACTCCAATTAGCTTTTGGAGAAGTCATTAGCCTAGGGGTTCACATACTTTTTCCAACCTACACTGTGAATGTTTAAATTATTATTCAATATAGACAAGAAAAATACAATAATTTGTGAGTTATTAGTTTAAGCAGACTGTGTTTGTCTGTTGTTGTGACTTAGAGGAAGATTGTTATGACCAATTTATGCAGAAATCCAGATAATTCCAAAGGGTTCACATACTTTTTCTTGCTACTGTAACTGAGAAGTTGGTAGTGGCCAAAACAGTGGAGAGTGCCCTATTAGAAGTCATTTTGGGCCTGTGAGCTACAGTGAGCTACTCTGCATCATGACCTGGCCTTCTGAACTGGGCTTATGGGTTGTTAGGTTACCCAGGTATAACTCAGTCTTTGATTAAAGACAAGGAGAAAACCACAGATACTGACAGTGATGACCACCCTGTTTTGTGCATCCCTGATTTAAACAGTATCTGTCTAAATCTGAAATCAGACACTAAAATAAAATATATTTGCATTAGTCAGGTTATTTCCTTGTACTGTCACTGAATGTGGGTCATGTTGTTGTCATGTTTCCAGTGTGTTGGATCTTTAACAGTGTGGGCCATGCTGAGCGTTATCATAACTCACAGCCAGTCAGTCGTCTCTACAGAGGAGTGTCTATGGGGCTAGCTTTGGGGCTGTCTATGGGGCTGTCTATGGGGTGGCTATGGGGAAGGATATTGGACTGGCTATGGGCTTTCTATAGGGCTGCCTATGGGGCTGACTATGGGGCTGTTTAGTGGCTGGCTTGTGAGTTGTCTATAGGTTGTCTATGGGGCTGGTTATGGTACTGTCTATGGGGCTGGTTATGGTACTGTCTATGGGGCTGGTTATGGTACTGTTTTTGGGGTTGGCTATGGTACTGTTTTTGGGGTTGGCTATGTGGCTAGTTATGGGCTGTCTATGGGGCTGTCTATAGGCTGACTATGGGGCTGTCTATAGGCTGACTATGTGGCTAGTTATGGGCTGTCTGGGGCTGTCTATAGGCTGACTATGGGGCTGTCTATGGGGTAGTTTACGTGACTGTTTATGGGCTGTCTTTGGACTTGGTGGGGAGGGACAGGGAAATAATGGAAAGTGATATAAATCAACAGCTCTTTACTTTCTAGAGAGCCTTCCTTTCTGCGTACAGACGTCAGCTCACACTCACCACCAGCTCGTCGCCATAGATGCATACTGAGCAAAACTCCAGGGTTGTGTGTCACCAGAGGAGAGAGAAAGAATAGAGAGGGAGAGTTGGATAAAAAGAGAGAAAGAGCAAGGAAGAGATTCCATTTCACATGTGGTGTGCTTGGGTGTGGTCCAGACATAATTTGAATATAAGCATCAGAGGAACCGTTTAAGAGATGTTGTCCCCGCATGCAGAACAGGATTAGATAGATCAGTCAGTCTTATCTACATTTACATTTACATTTAAGTCATTTAGCAGACGCTCTTATCCAGAGCGACTTACAAATTGGTGCATTCACCTTATGATATCCAGTGGAACAACTAAATCTTTTAAGGGGGGGGGGGGGGGGGGGGTTAGAAGGATTACTTTATCCTATCCTAGGTATTCCTTAAAGAGGTGGGGTTTCAGGTGTCTCCGGAAGGTGGTGATTGACTCCGCTGACCTGGCGTCGTGAGGGAGTTTGTTCCACCATTGGGGTGCCAGAGCAGCGAACAGTTTTGACTGGGCTGTCTATATTATATGACTGGTCACAGTACCACTGAGTTGTGTAACAAGGAAGTGTCTCCTTAACCACCAATGTGGTTTAAAATCCCGTAAATTAGACTTTCCCTCACGTTGAATCCTGGTTAATTTAAGGAGATGTATATTTATTGTGAGGACAGGCCAACACAGCGTGCCATTGAGAAGTGTTTCAGGATGCTGTGTGTTGACACGCTTCAGTACCATAAATCCACCCAGGAATTCCTCATTGTCCGATCAACAAAGTGACAAGCATGGTACAACACCCAGCTCAACTCCTGCTGAACTCCCTGTGCAAACTGAGGGTGCGTCCCAAATGCACCCTATTCCCTATGTAGCGCAATACTTTTGACCTCAAACTGAAGCTCCAGTAGGCAGCTACCTGTGTTCTTCGGCTCTCCTGTCTATTTGACTTAGGATCAAGCCGACTCTTTGCTTATGAATCAACAGAGATAAGTGTGGACTTACTGGTCTGTTGAATTAACCTATATTTTGGCTCAGTTTCTGTCTTAAAGGAGGGAGATGGAAATGGAGGGAACAGCAGGATGTAGTGTAGTCATATGGGGTGGTGTCACTTGTGTGGATGGTGTTTTTGACTGGTGGTGACGAGGTGTATGTGGATCTGTAATTTAGACTTGACTGAAATGCTAGCTTTAAACACTGTATCTCAACCTTAGCTCATATCCTCTCTATTACTCCCTGGGGCATGAACCTGGTAACCTGATATTCACTATCACATTTCATAACAAGTTGTTGTTTCCTCATGCTCTCTCAAATGTTGCATAAAAACCTTTGTGAGAGGGAAAGAGAGACTGTGGGAAAGGCTGTATCAGGAGAGAGAGAGACTATTGCATGAGACAGGGAGAAAAGACTGTGTACAGTCAGACACTTTTGTAGTTCCTCCCTCTATCCGCTCTCCCACTGTACCCCCCTCTATTGTCTTTGCTTTTCAATGCTCCTCATTCCCCCTAGTCTCTCCCACCCCCTATAGTTTTCTCATTTACCTCCTTCAGTTACAGCAGGTTGTCAGATAGAAGCACAACTCCAATGAACAAACACACTCCTCTCCCCCATCATCCAATTCTCCCCCTTTTCACTCCCTTCCTCCTGAATATTACTTGCCTTTCTCCTCTCCCCTGTTTGTTGAAGCTCCCTCTTCCATCCCTCCTCCCCTCCTCTCCCTGCATTTGGCCCAGCGCCTACTCACCCGGTTGCCAAGCTCCTGTTGTTGTGCGAACTCTAAACTTCACGCCTGGTTTCCTGTATGTTTCTACATAGTCTCACAAGGTTTCACTTTTGAGCTCTGGAATCGGAATCGTCTCTCATTCCTCTTTTATTAATTATTTTGGTCTGGGCTCTTTTTCAGTCCTTCCACATTTCCACATACTTTTCCTGCATTATAATGCTTACATTTCCTAGTAGCTGAATATGTTTTTAAGAGGTGAAAAGTGCTCTTGTACTCACAAAAGCACTCACATACAACCCACATTCAGTCATAAACCACTGACAATACTAATTTGTTATATCGTATATCTTTCATGACCATGACGTCACAAATATATCTAACAGAATTTAAACAGTGAATGTAAACCCTCTTTGTTTGTGATTACACACTGTGAGTCTGATTTACCCTGTCTGTCTGTTTTCCTTATACAGCAACAGGAGCAGGACCCCACCAACCTGTACATCTCCAACCTGCCTGTGTCCATGGACGAGCAGGAGCTGGAGAGCATGCTAAAGTCCTTCGGCCAGGTCATCTCCACACGCATCCTCCGCGATGCCAACGGGATCAGCCGTGGCGTTGGCTTCGCCAGGTACACACTACATGCTACACCAGTAGCATCTTTGGCAACGTGTTACACCAGCAGTTAAAACTACATGTTACAATAGTAGCAGTGGTGTAGTGGAGGGTATACGCAGAAATATGGCATGTACCCACTTTTTTTTTCTTGGGCATTGCGTATACTCACTTCTTAATCCCCATGATGCATATCAAAGTAGTGTAGTGGAGGTATACGTTGTATCAATTAATAAGGCCTATGGAACAGATCAGAATGTTTAGCTTAACATTATGATAAACCCATTATTTATTCTCATTTTAAGCACAGCAATGTGCACACTGCGTTAGGCCTACAATACGCATGCATGTTCCAACACGCGAATATTCCAAAATGCAATTTGCGGGAAAACACTGTTCTAAAATGCACATGTAAACGGTTTCATGGACAGAGATGGAAACATTAATTCGAAAATTTGAAAGAGGAGAGATCTAAAGATGCAACAAGTATTATGGGTTGCTAATATGACTAGGATAATGCTTTTGGCTGCTAGACAATGAAAGAAAGTCGATTTGACAACCAATAGAACAGGAGAGTGAAAATTATACTGATGCTAATGATAGGCCTAACCATCTTCTGGTAGATAGAAAGGCTTTCCCAAAAACCTTTGCTATTAAATGTTAACTAGCTACAAAGTAGTCTACCTGGCAGAATGATATGATTATTTGCATCAATCCAGTTGTAACGGTCGTCGTCGTCTGATGAGGAAGAATCGGACCAAAGTGCAGCGTGGTAAGTGTTCATGATTTTATTAAACTGAATACTAGAACAAAATAACAAAGTGAATAAACGAAACCGAAACAGTCCTGTCAGGTGCAGAACACTAAACAGAAAACAACTACCCACAAAACACAGGTGGGAAAGTCTACCTAAGTATGGTTCCCAATCAGAGACAACGATAGACATCTGTCCCTGACTGAGAACCATACCCGGCCAAAACAAAGAAATACAGAACATAGAAAAAATAACATAGAATGCCCACCCCAAATCACACCCTGACCAAACCAAAATAGAGACATAAAAAGCTCTCTAAGGTCAGGGCGTGACACCAGTGGCCATTTGTTCTACAAACTCCATCTCATATGAGCTACAGAAACACCACCCACCAAACAACAGTGCCAGGTGCCTACACACTTTAATTAAAGGGTAACTACACTCAAAAATCCAAATTTATTAGATTTTTCTCAGATCTCAAAAGTGGTGTCCTGATGTGGTTTAAGCATTGTTGTGCAATGTTGTTGTTTTTCTATAAAACAAACTGTGAATTTATCTAGGTTTCAATCCAATTGCCAAAAGATTTTAATCCGAATATTCTAAAATCAGCATAAAATGTGCATTTTCCCACCAGAGATGTGCTTCCATCAAACTGACTTGTGGGTAAAAGGATATGTGTGATGACGTAGTACACATGAACATTTATTTTGCGGTTAAATTCCGATCATGTACCAAATAATGAATCGTAACTTACTTCATCTGTAGCCTAATAAACTGCATACTTTCCCGAGTGTAAATGGGAGTACCACACAACATGTCATCGCGTGACTCCAAGTTTACTTCAATATGATAGTTGCTATATCAATATTTGCTCCTAAAAGCGTGTCCACCACCATTTCTCGCATAATTAATTTTACAGACACAAAACGACACACATTGTCTAGCGTATTTTGTTTTTGTCGTCATTTGGTGAGTTTACAGACGAATTTGCGGTTTCAGTCAGGCCTGTTGTGCAAATTTTTTTATCCAACATGTTATTTAGTGGAATAAAAAGGTTGGATGGTAACCTGGTTATAGAGAGCAAAAAAGAAATGTATGGACAAATCAGAAACCTGTGAACTTCTGATTCAGTTGACAAGCTCATTCATCTATTTCAATAGTAGGCCTAATATTACCTACTTGCACAGTACACGTTTTTTGCCAAATAAGAGTATACCCACTTCTCCAGGCACCCCTACACCACTGATTAGCAGAGAGGGGTAAATTGAACCTAAGGGGTAAGTTTAGCCACCCTTGTATCTAGGAAACCATAACCAAAATTAATCATTTGACCAAATATTTTGGAAGAGGTCATTATTTCATGGAGTCCGTGAAGGAAGAAACTACATGGGAAAATGGTTAGGTCCAAAAAATAGATTTTCACCTAGTCAAGTTAATGTATAGTGTTAGAGGTTTCATGATGCTTTTATCTAAACCAAAGTAAATCATTTTAAGATTGTTCTATAAATCAGTTGGGGTCTCTATAAGCTTCAATATGAGGTCCTAAACAGAATGAAAGTGCATCCTTGTAGCCAAGGCTATAAATGAGCATTTTTCATTGGTAACACTGTTCCTCCCAACGTTAAAAAGTTAGGAGCACCACATGACATTGAGATACAACCTATATAGGTCCTATATGAATTCTAGCTACTTTTGAAGCACATGGTGTGCACTAGAAACTAATATATGACACTGGAAAGACATTCATTTATTATAAAAGCTAAAGTCCTTTGTGGAATATTAGGTTTCTACATTGTGTAAAAGCACAATTTTCCGAAGGAGATGCATTACATTGACAATTGTACACTGTGTCTTTAAAAATGTCAGGCTTATGATGATGACATGCAAGAGATCTCTCATTCATTCATTGCTATCATTATTGATCTCCTGAAGAAGCTAACCATCACACTACCATCGCCATGCTTTCATTCATTCATTGCTATCATTATTGATCTCCTGAAGAAGCTAACCATCACACTACCATCGCCATGCTTTCATTCATTCATTGCTATCATTATTGATTTCCTGAAGAAGCTAACCATCACACTACCATCGCCATGCTTTCATTCATTCATTGCTATCATTATTGATCTCCTGAAGAAGCTAACCATCACACTACCATCGCCATGCTTTCATTCATTCATTGCTATCATTATTGATCTCCTGAAGAAGCTAACCATCACACTACCATCGCCATGCTTTCATTCATTCATTGCTATCATTATTGATCTCCTGAAGAAGCTAACCATCACACTACCATCGCCATGCTTGACCGTTGGTATGAGGTTCTTACTGTGGAATGCAGTGTTTGGTTTTCGCCAGGCATAATGGGACCCATGTCGTCCAAAAAGTTATACTTTTGACCCATCTGTCCATAGAACATTCTTCCAAGAGTCTTGATGATCTTCCAGGTGCTTTTTGGAAAACTTTTTGGATGACATGGGTCCTAATGCTCCTAATGTTTTGTACACTCAGTGTATTTGTTAGAAAGAATACTATAATTCCCCTGGCTGAGTGATGCTGAATGTAAAAATGCGTTCAATTTACCCATCTCTTCCCTACATGCTATATCAGCAACAACAAGGGTCACACTGGGGTCTCTCAGAGTAATGAAATGGAATGTTTGACTTTGTTTCAGGATGGAGTCCACAGAGAAGTGTGAAGCCATTATTCAACATTTTAATGGCAAATTCATTAAGACTCCACCAGGAGTTCCAGGTGAGCAGATCTTTCTACCTGTCTCATCTATGTATTCCCCACAAAGCCCAGATGTTATGATACCACCTCAGTCATTCACTTCAGATGGCAAAACAAGAGCTGTGTCCAGAAACAATCGCTATCCCCTATCCCCTACAAATGTGTGGAGATCTGAGAGGTTTGGACAGATATAAGCAATATGGCAAAACTTCAATCTAGCCTACACTATAAAAAAAATCTAGTTGTTTCAACTAAATATTATTAGGTAACTAGTTCCACTGTATTTTTTTTGTTTACTAAACTTTTCGGTCAAATTGTTACCTGAATTTAATGTTTTTAGTTGGCCCAAACTTAGCTTCAACATGTGAAAACATAGGCAAAAATTCTGTCAACTTAAAATGTGTTTATTCAAATTGTCTAGAAATTATTATTTTGGAATGTTACCCCCCAAAATGACTGTGGACCTAGTTACACACAGACAGTGCTTATAACATACAATGTTTTCAACTTACATTTTTTATACACGTTGACACGCTGTCTTTTCTTTAGGTAAGATGTCAAAAATTATCATTTCTAGTTCACTCCTTTCTCAATTGAAAATCATTCCCCCCTCCTCAATCAGTCAATCAATCAAATGTATTTATAAAGCCTTTTTTACATCAGCTGAGATCACAAAGTGCTGTATAGAAACCCGGCCTAAAACTCCAAACAGCAAGCAATGCAGATGTAGAAGCACGGTGGCTAGGAAAAACTCCCTAGAAAGGCAGGAACCTAGGAAGAAGCCTAGAGAGGAACCATGCTCTGAGGGGTGGCCAGTCCTCTTCTGGCTGTGCCGGGTGGAGATTATAACAGTACATGGCCAAGATGTTCAAACATTCATAGATGATCAGCAGGGTAAAATAATAATAATCACAGTGGTTGTAGAGGGTGCAACAGGTCAGCACCTCAGGACTACATGTCAGTTGGCTTTTCATAGCCAATCGTTCAGAGTTAGAGACAGCAGGTGGGGTAGAGAGAGAGAGTCGAAAACAGCAGGTCCGGGACAAGGTAGCACGTCCGGTGAACAGGTCAGGGTTCCATAGCCTCAGGCAGAACAGTTGAAACTGGAGCAGCAGCACGACCAGGTGGACTGGGGACAGCAAGGAGTGATCAGGCCAGGTAGTCTGAGGCATGGTCCTAGGGCTCAGGTCCTCCGAGAGAAGAGAAAGAGAGAGAGAGAGAGAGAGAGAGAATTAGAGGGAGCATACTTACATTCACACAGGACACTGGATAAGACAGGATACATACTCCAGATATAACAGACTGACCCTAGCCCCTGACACATAAACTACTGCAGCATAATTACTAGAGGCTGAGACAGGAGGGGTCGGGAGACACGGTTGCCCCGTCCGACTACAGGGCCAACCAGGCAGGATATAACTGCACCCACTTTGCCAAAGCACAGCCCCCACACCACTAGAAGGATATCTTCAACCACCAACTTACTACCCTGAGACAAGGCCGAGTATAGCCCACAAAGATCTCCCCACGGCACGAACCCGAGGGGGGCGCCAACCCGGACAGGAAGATCACGTCAGAGACTCAACCCACTCAAGTGACGCACCCTTCCTAGGGACGGCATGGAAGAGCACCAGTAAGCCAGTGACTCAGCCCCCGTAATAGGGTTAGAGGCAGAGAATCCCAGTGGAGAGAGGGGAACCAGCCAGGCAGAGATAGCAAGGGTGGTTCGTCGCTCCAGTGCCTTTCTGTTCACCTTCACACCCCTGGGCCAGAATACACTCAATCATAGGACCTACTGAAGAGATGAGTCTTCAATAAAGACTTAAAGGTCGAGACAGAGTCTGCGTCTCTCACATGAATAGGCAGACCATTCCATAAAAATGTAGCTCTATAGGAGAAAGCCCTGCCTCCAGCCGTTTGCTTAGAAATTCTAGGGACAATAAGGAGGCCTGTGTCTTGTGACCGTAGCGTACATGTAGGTATGTACAGCAGGACCAAATCAGAAGGATAGGTAGGAGCAAGCCCATGTAATACTTCAAAGGTTAACAGTAAAACCTTGAAATCAGCCCTTGCCTTAACAGGAAGCCAGTGTTGAGAGGCTAGCACTGGAGTAATATGATATTTTTTTGGGGTTCTAGTCAAGATTCTAGCAGCCGTGTTTAGCACTAACTGAAGTTTATTTAGTGCTTTTCCGGTTTGCCGGAAAGTATAGCATTGCAGTAGTCTAATCTAGAGGTCGACCGATTATGATTTGTCAACGCCGATACCGATACCGATTATTGGAGGACAAAAAAAATCCGATACCAATTGATCGGCCGATTTTTTAAAATTAATTAATTTGTAATAATGACAATTACAACAATACTGAATGAAAACTTTTAGTTTAACTAATATAATACATCAATGAAATCAATTTAGCCTCAAATAAATAATGAAACATGTTCAATTTGGTTAAAATAATGCAAAAACAAAGTGTTGGAGAAGAAAGTAAAAGTGCAATATGTGCCATGTAAAAAAGCTAACGTTTAAGTTCCTTGCTCAGAACATGAGAACATATGAAAGCTGGTGGTTCCTTTTAACATGAGTCTTCAATATTCCCAGGTAAGAAGTTTTAGGTTGAGGTTATTATAGGAATTATAGGACTATTTCTCTCTATACCATTTGTATTTCATATACCTTTGACTATTGGATGTTCTTATAGGCACTTTAGTTTTGCCAGTGTAACAGTATAGCCTTCCGTCCCTCTCCTCGCCCCTACCTGTGCTCGAACCAGTAACACATCGACAACAGCCGCTCTCGAAGCATCGTTACCCAAGGGGAACAACTACTCCAAGTCTCAGAGCGAGTGACGTTTGAAACGCTATTAGCGCGCACCCCGCTGACTAGCTAGCCATTTCACATCGTTTACACCAGTCTAATCTCGGGAGTTGATAGGCTTGAAGTCATAAACAGCGCAATGCTTGAAGCATTGCGAAGAGCTGCTGGTAAACGCACGAAAGTGCTGTTTGAATGAATGCTTACAAGCCTGCTGCTGCCTACCACCGCTCAGTCAGACTGCTCTATCAAATATCAAATCATAGACTTAATTATAACATAATAACACACAGAAATACGAGCCTTAGGTCATTAATATGGTCAAATCCGGAAACTATAATTTCGAAAATAAAACGTTTATTCTTTCAGTGAAATACGGAACTGTTCCGTATTTTATCTAACGGGTGGCATCCATAAGTCTAAATATTCCTGTTACATTGCACAACCTTCAATGTTATGTCATAATTACGTAAAATTCTGGCAAATTAGTTCGCAACGAGCCAGGCGGCCCAAACTGTTGCATATACCCTGACTCTGCGTGCAATGAACGCAAGACAAGTGACACAATTTCCCTAGTTTAATATTGCCTGCTAACATGAATTTCTTTTAACTACATATGCAGGTTTATAAATATATACTTCTGTGTATTGATTTTAAGAAAGGCATTGATGTTTATGGTTAGGTACATTCGTGCAACGATTATGCTTTTTTCGCAAATGCGCTTTTGTTAAATCATCCCCCATTTGGCGAAGTTGGCTGTCTTTGTTAGGAAGAAATAGTCTTCACAGTTCGCAATGAGCCAGGCGGCCCAAACTGCTGCATATACCCTGACTCTGTTGCACAGAACGCAAGAGAAGTGACACAATTTCCCTAGTTAAAAGAAATTCGTGTTAGCAGGCAATATTAACTAAATATGCAGGTTTAAAAATATATACTTGGGTATTGATTTTAAGAAAGGCGTTGATGTTTATGGTTAGGTACACATTGGTGCAACGACAGTGCTTTTTTCACGAATGCGCTTGTTAAATCACCCGTTTGGCGAAGTAGGCTATGATTCAATGATAAATTAACAGGCACCGCATCGATTATATGCAACGCAGGACAAGCTAGATAAACTAGTATTATCATCAACCATGTGTAGTTAACTAGTGATTATGTTAAGATTTATTGTTTTTTATAAGATACGTTTAATGCTACCTAGCACCTTACCTTGGCTTCTTGCTGCACTCACATAACAAGTAGTCAGCCTGCCACGCAGTCTCCTCGTGGAGTGCAATGTAATCGGCCATGATCGGTGTCCAAAAATGCTGATTACCGATTGTTATGAAAACTTAAAATCGGCCCTAATTAATCAGCCATTCCGATTAATCGGTCGACCTCTAGTCTAATCTAGAAGTGTCAAAAGCATGGATAAATATTTCTGCATCATTTTTGGACAGAAAGTTTCTGATTTTTGCAATGTTACGTAGATGGAAAAAAGATGTCCTTGAAACAGTCTTGATATGTACGTCAATAGAGAGATCAGGGTCCAGAGTAACGCTGAGGTCCTTCACAGTTTTATTTGAGACAACTGTTTCAATATCAAGATTAATTGTCAGATCCAACAGAAGATCTCTTTGTTTCTTGGGACCTAGAACTAGCATTTCTGTTTTGTCCGAGTTTAAAAGTAAAACATTTGCCGCCATCCACTTCCTTATGTCTGAAACACAGGCTTCCAATGAGGGCAATTTTGGGGCTTCACCATATTTCATCGAAATGTACAGCTGTGTATCGTACGCATAGCTAACATTATGTTTCCGAATGACAACTATCGAGGATCGCTATGGGGCGCAATCGGGCGATGTAGGCTTGTACACAATCACCCAACCTTAACACACACACACACACACACACACACACACACACACACACACACACACACACACACACACACACACACACACACACACACACACACACACACACACACACACACACACACACACACTCTCTCTCTCTCTGTGGTTACAGTAGGCTTATGTATGTCAATGGTTTTAGGAACAGCAGTAACATCAGGCAGGATTTAGGCTACCAACTGCCTAGCCAGTTGTAGCTCAATCTTGGGTGCAATGATCACGTTCCCGCACTGACTGACTGTGTGGAGGCTCATTGATTTAATGTTATGTTAGCCTACATGATACACCAGTAAAGTAATAAAATATATAGCTGTTGGCTATATTAGCCACGACTTACCGTTCTTTGTGCAGCTACAAATGTCGAACAAAGTTGGAAATTGTTGCACCTCCATCTGTAATGTTCTTCCCGCATGTTCTGCAAGTTGCAATCCGTTTTTTGTTGTTACAGCATAGTCTTTATTTCCGAAAATAATAATTTTGAGTATCATCTTTCCAGGGCTCCATCTGAATTCACCTGCCAACGTTCCTCTGCACTGCCACACACAACTTTTTCTCAGCTGGCACAATTTGATTGGCTGCTGTCCGATTCAAACTGTAATCTGTTAAATGAAGAGTTGATGCGCTGCACACTTTTTTTAATAGCATAATTTTTAATATTTGGGCTTGGGGAGGGTATCAAGTCAGTTCAAGTCAAAAGGCTCAAGTCCAAGTCAAGTCACGAGTCATTGGTGTTAAAGTCAAAGTCGAGTTGCAAGTCATCATATTTGGGACTGGAGTCTGACTCGAGTCCAAGTCATGTGACTCGAGTCCACACCTCTGCCAAGAGGTAAAATATATAGTGAAAACAATAGACCTCCTAAAACCTTGAGGAACATTGAAATTTACAGTTGATTTGTCGGAGGACAAACCATCCACAGAGACAAACTGATATCTTTCTGACAGATAAGATCTAAACCAGGCCAGAACTTGTCCGTCTAGACTAATTTCGGTTTCTAATCTCTCCAAATGAATGTGGTGATCGATGGTATCAAAAGCAAGAATAAGGTCTAGGAGCACGTGGACAGATGCAGAGCCTTGGTCTGACGCCAATAAAGGTAATTTACCACCTTCACGAGTGCAGTCTCAGTGCTATGATGGGGTCTAAAACCAGACTGATGCGTTTCGTATACATTGTTAGTCTTCAGGAAGGCAGTGAGTTGCTGCGCAACAGATTTGTATAACATTTTTGAGAGGAATGGGAGATTTGATATAGGCCGATAGTTTTTTATATTTTCTGGGTCAAGGTTTGGCTTTTTCAAGAGAGGCTTTATTCCTGCCACTTTTATTGAGTTTGGTACACATCCGGTGGATAGGGAGCTGTTTATTATGTTCAACATAGGAGGGCCAAGCACAGCTCTTTCAGTAGTTTAGTTGGAATAGGGTCCAGTATGCAGCTCGAAGGTTTAGAGACCATGACTATTTTCATCAATGTGTCAAGAGATAAACTATTAAACAACTTGAGTGTCTACCTTGAGCCTAGGTCCTGGCAGTGTTGTGCAGACTCAGGACAACTGAGCTTTGGAGAAATACGCAGATTTAAAGAGGAGTCCATAATTTGCTTTCTAATGATCATGATCTTTTCGTCAAAGAAGTTCATGAATGTATCACTGCTGAAGTGAAAACCATCCTCTCTTGAGGAATGCTGCTTTTTAGTTAGCTTTGCGACAGTATCAAAAAAATGTGGGATTGTTCTTATTCTACTTAAGTTGGAAAAATAGGATGATCGAGCAGCAGTGAGGGCTCTTCGATACTGCACGGAATTGCCTTTCCAAGCTAATAGGAAGATTTCCAGTTTGGTGTAGCACCATTTCCTTTCCAATTTTCTGGAAGCTTGAAGGGCATCTACAAAATCTTTGGGTTGTCCGAGAATTTATAGCATGGCTTTTGATGATCCTTGGTTGGGGTCTGAGCAGATTATTTGTTGCGATTGCAAACATAATAAAATGGTGGTCCGATAGTCCAGGATTATGAGGAAAAACATTAAGATCCACAATATTTATTCTGCGGGACTAAACTAGGTCCAGAGTATGACTGTGGCAGTGAGTAGGTCCGGAGACATGTTAGCCAAAACTCACTGAGCCGATGATGGTTCCGAAAGCCTTTTGGAGTGGATCTGTGGACTTTTCCATGTGAATATTAAAGTCTCGAAAAATGTTAATATTATCTGCCATGACTACAAGGTCCGATAGGAATTCAGGGAACTCAGTGAGGAACTCTGTATATGGCCCAGGAGGCCTGTAAACAGTAGCTATAAATAGTGATTTAGTAGGCTGCATAAATTTCATAAATAGAAGCTCGAAAGAAGAAAACGCAGTCATTTTTTTTTTGTACATTTAAATTTGGTATCGTAAATGTTAGCAACACCTCCGCCTTTGCGGGATACGCGGGGTATATGGTCACTAGTGTAACCAGGAGGAGAGGCCTCATTTAACACAGTAAATTCCTCAGGCTTAAGCCATGTTTCAGTCAGGCCAATCACATCAAGATTATGATCAGTGATTAGTTCATTGACTATAACTGCGTTCGAAGTGAGGGATCTAACATTAAGTAGCCCTATTTTGAGATGTGAGATATCACAATCTCTTTCAATAATGACAGGAATGGAGGAGGTCTTTATTCCAGTGAGATTGCTAAGGTGAACACCTCCATGTTTAGTTTTGCCCAACCTAGATCGAGGCACAGACACGGTCTCAATGGGGATAGCTGAGCTGGCTACACTGACTGTGCTAGTGGCAGACTCCACTAAGCTGGCAGGCTGGCTAACAGCCCGCACGCGGTCTGGCCTGCACCATATCTCATTGTGGAGCTAGAGTAGTTGGAGCCCTGTCTATGTTCATAGATAAGATGAGAGCATCCTAATTGAATGAACATACAGTGCACAACAAATTGAGCAAACACATAATTTTAAATTGACATCATTTTTGCCTACGTTTTCTCATATTTGGGCCAACTAAAAATGTTAAGTTCAGGTAACACAGAAAAGTTGAGTAAAGGAAAAAAAGTTTGTGGAACCAGTTACCTAATAATAAGTAGTTGAAACTTCTAGATTTGTGGGTATTAATTTTAAAGTGTATCAGAGTTAAAGGTAGAGCTAACACGACATTGCTTAAACCTATTAAATCCTCACAGATCTCCACACGTATCTAGAGGTTAGTAGTCTTGGAAACCCGGACCTGGGGAGGATGTCTAAATCTCTTGGACATTTCGAAAGAGGAAAAGCATTTGTTCCGGTGAACGTTCTCTTCAGACAGACAACTCTCCCAACAAATCGTAGGTGGGGCTTAAAATGCGGGCAGGAATTTTGCTCATGTTTAGCTAGGGAAAGTATAAGTGGGATTGTGACATCACCCCATTGACGTTTACATTTTAAACGGTTAAAGGGTTAGGTTATGGTTGTGGTTAAGGTTAGGGTTAGTGTGAGGGTTGTGGTTAAGGTTAGGGTTAGTGTGAGGGTTGGGGTTAAGGTTAGGGTATGGACGTATAAAGGATCCCACTTAGAATCTACCGTTTAGCTAGGGCAAAAAGCAGATACGGCAGTGACGTCACCGGTGAATCACGTCCCATTTCCAACACCTCTGTCCCAACTGATGCTGGAACTTCTAAAGACATGTAAGCTGAAGCATTGTTACGTTGTTGGAGGCAATCCATCTGTCTAGAGAGACTAAGAGGTTAGGGGCTAGGATTTTTGTCTGAACAAGTCCTTGGTCTCTGATCCCAGGCTCCTGGATTTACCTATCAACTCTTCCAGTGGATTGTTATTCCTAGCCTCCCATTGAATTCACCCTCTGATTTAATCTGTTTCTCTCCCCACAGTGCCCCCTGAACCATTATTGTGCAAGTTTGCAGACGGGGGACAGAAAAAGAGGCAGAACCAGGGGAAGTACCTTCAGAATGGCAGGCCCTGGGCCAGGGATGGAGAGATGGTGAGTGGCTTGATGGGTGGAGGATTTCATTTATTTATTTTTGGGAGTTAGAGACTGCATGTTAGTTCCAAAAAAACTTTAACCTCTACTTCATCACCCTCCCGGATCCGGGATCCTCCTTATCAAAAAAGCTGACTAGCATAGCCTAGCCTAACGGGACAGGGATATCATATAATATAGTTTTCATGAAATCACAAGTCCAATACAGCAAATGTAAGATAAACATCTTGTGAATCCAGCCATCATTTCCGATTTTTAAAATGTTTTACAGCGAAAACACAATATGTATTTCTATTAGCTAACCACAAAAGCCAAACACACACCCGCATATTTTCACCATGTTTCCACCGCATAGGTAGCTTTCACAAAACCGACAAAATAGAGATAAAATTAGTCACTAACCAAGAAACAACTTCATCAGATGACAGTCTTATAACATGTTATACAATACATTTATGTTTTGTTCGAAAATGTGCATATTTGAGGTATAAATCATAGTTTTACATTGCAGCCACCGTCAAAAATAGCACCAAAGCAGCCAGAATAATTACAGAGAGCAACGTGAAATACATAAATACTCATCATAAAACATTTATGAAAAATACATGGTGTACAGCAAATAAAAGATAAACATCTTGTGAATCCAGCCAATATTTCCGATTTTTTAAGTGTTTTACAGCAAAAACACAATATAGAATTATATTAGCTTACCACAATAGCCAATCACACAAACACATTTATTCACCGCAAAGGTAGCTTTCGCAAAAAACAGCAATAGATATAAAATTAATCACTAACCTTTGGACAACTTCATCAGATGACAGTCTTATAACATCATGTTATACAATACATTTATGTTTTGTTCGAAAATGTGCATATTTAGAGCTGCAAATCGTGGTTATACATTGTGAATACGTAGCAACATTTCCCCAGAATGTCCGGAGATATTTTGGACACTCACCTAATCTGACCAAAGAACTCATCATAAACTTTACATAAAAATACTTGTTGTATGGCAAATGAAAGATACTCTGGTTCTTAATGCAACCGCTGTGTTAGATTTTTAAAAATAACTTTACCACAACATACAGCTTGGGTTATTGTGAGACAGCGCTCACCAACACGGCGGAGAATAGACATCAACATATTACACAGAAATACGAAATAACATCATAAATGTTGTCTTACTTTTGCTGAGCTTCCATCAGAATGTTGTACAAGGAGTCCTATTTCCAGAATAAATCGTTGTTTGGTTTTAGAATGTCCATTTCTTCTGTCGAATTCACGCCACAATGCTAGCCAAGGTTGCTAACATTCCCATCCTCTCTTGGCGCAAAGAACGGAAAACTCCAAAAGTCCCAATAAACGTTGAATAAACTGATAAAACTCGGTTAAAAAAACCTACTTTATGATGTTATTATCATATGTATCAAATAAAATCAGAGCCGGAGATATTCGCCGTGTATACCAAACGCTTTTCAGAAGACAATGTCGAGGTCCCTCGCGTGCCGTCGAAGACAAAGAAAATACCGGACCTGTCACTCCAAAAGCTCTTGTTCGGCCTCAGATCAAGCTAGACACCCCATTCCACCTTCCACTGCCTGTTGACATCTAGTGGAAGGCGTATGAAGTGCATGCATATCGATAAATAAAAGCCAGTTGAATAGGCAGGCCCTGAAACAGAGCCTCGTTTTCAGATTTTTCACTTCCTTTATGGAAGTTTGCTGCCAAATGAGTTCTGTTTTACTCACAGATATAATTCAAACAGTTTTAGAAGCTTGAGAGTGTTTTCTATCCAATAGTAATAATAATATGCATATTGTATGATCTAGAACAGAGTACGAGGCCGTTTCATTTGGGCGCGATTTTTTCCAAAGTGAAAACAGCGCCCCCGTATTGACAAGAAGTTTTAAACAAGAGGTCATTGTCAAAGCAAAATAGAGCTGGAAATCTGATCTCACATGGATTGTGTGTCTAAACCCTAAACATTCATAAAGGGGCAGTGCAGTTAAAAACATTTTTTGAGGTCGAAATTACACTCTGAAGTTGTGAAAATGAAAATGCCCTTTTTGTGTAAGAGCTGTTTTAAAAAAATGCCTGGAATTTCAACCTGTTCCGGTGGGATGGAATTTTTGGCCCACATCATGACTTCGCAATGTGATCTGATTATAATATACCAATGAATGTTCATCTGGGTAAGGGGATGGGTTCTAGACCATCCTATCAGCGGATCAGCGCTGACCAGCTGGCAAGCGTCTTTACTGACATTTTCAACCTATCCCTGACCCGGTCTTTAATACCAACTGGTTTCAAGCAGACCACCATAGTCCCTGTGCCCAAGAATGCCAAGGTAACCTTCCTTAAATTACTCTCTCCCCGTAGCACTCACATCTATAGCCACGAAATGCTTTGAAAGGCCATCATCCCAGACACCCTAGACCCACTCCAATTGCCCCAACAGATCCACAGATTACTCAATCTCTATTGCACTCCACACTGCCCTCACCCACCTGGACAAAAGGAATGCGTATGTAAGAATGCTGTTTATTGACTACAGCTCAGCATTCAACACCATAGACCCCTCCAAGCTCAACACCAAGCTCAGGACCTTAGGACTGAACACCTTTGCAACTGGATCCTGGACTTCCTGACGGACTGTCCCCAGGCGGTGAGGGTAGGTAACAACACATCCGCCACGCTGACCATCAAAACTGGGCCCCTCAGGTGTGTGTGCTTAGTCCCCTCCTGTACTCCCTGTTCAACCACAGCTGCATGGCCACGCATGACTCCAACACCATCATCAAGTTTGCTGAAGACACAACGGTGGTAGGTCTGATCACCGACGACGGCTATAGGGAGGAGGTCAGAGACCTGGCAGTGTGGTGCCAGGACAACAACCTCTCTCTCAGTGTCAGCAAGACAAAGGAGCTGATTGTGGACTACAGGGAACGGAGGGGAGAGCATGCCCCCACATCGATGGGGCTGTAGTGGAGTGGGTCGAGAGCTTCAAGTTCTTTGGTGTCCACATCACTAAGGAATTAACATGGTCCCCACACACCCAAACAGTTGTGAAGAGGGCACGACCGCAAGCACTACAGAGGGTGGGGAGTACGGCCCAGTACATCACTGGGGCTGAGCTCCCTGCCATCCAGGACTTCTATATCAGGCGCTGTCAGAGGAAAGCCCAAAAAATAGTTAAAGACTTCAGCCACCAAGTCATAGACTGTCCTCTCTGCGGTAACACTTTATTTGGCTAGTTCATCTGTAGATGCTCTACAAACTATCTACAGATTATCAGTAACATTTAAACTAACTACATTGCCTTCAGAAAGAATTCACACCCCATATTTTGTTATGTTAAAGCCTGAATTTAAAACTGATTACGTTGAGAGTTAGTGTCACTGGCCTACACAGAATACCCCATAATGTCAAAGTGAAATTATGTTTGTGAAAAAATTATTATTATTATCATTTTTTTAAACAAATGAATACAAAAATTAAAAGCTGAAATGTCTTGAGTCAATAAGTATTCAACCCCTTTGTTATGGCAAGCCTAAATATATAACATTGCCAAAAGTATGTGCACACCCCTTCAAATTAGTGAATTTGTCTATTTTAGCCCATCTGTTGCTGACAGGTATATACAATCGAGCACACAGCCATGCAATCTCCATAGACACACATTGGCAGTAGAATGGCCCATATTGCAGAGCTCAGTGACTTTCAACGTGGCACCATCATAGGATGCCACCTTTCGAACAAGTCAGTTTGTCAAATTTCTGCCCTGCTAGAGCTGCTTCGGTCAACTGTAAGTGCTGTTATTGTGAAGTAGAAACATCTAGGAGCAACAACGGCTTAGCCACGAAGTGGTAGGCCACACGAGCACACAGAACGCGATCGCCGAGTGCTGAAACGCGCAGTGCGTAAAAAAAATCATATGTCCTCGGTTGCAACACTCACTATCGAGTTCCAAACGGCCTTTGGAAGCAACGTCAGCACAATAACTGTCCGTCGGGAGCTTCATGAAATGGGTTTACATGGCCGAGCAGCTGCACCCAAGTCTAAAATAACCATGCGCAATTCCAAGCATTTGGGTTTGGCAGATTCCAGGAGAACGCTACCTGTCCCAATGTATTGTGCCAACTGTAAAGTTTGGTGGAGGAGGAATAATGGTCTGAGGCTGTTTCTCATGGTTCGGACTAGGCCCCTTAGTTCCAATGAAGGGAAATCTTAATGCTACAGCATACAATGACATTCTAGATGATTCTGTGCTTCCAACTTTGTGGCAACAGTTTGGGGAAGCCCTTTCCTGTTTCAGCATGACAATGCCCTGGTGCGCAAAGCGAGGTCATAAAGAAATGGTTTGTTGAGATCGGTGTGAAAAAACTTGACTGGCCTGCACAGAACCCTGACCGTAACCCCATCAAACACCTTTGGGATGATTTGGAACGCCGACTGCGAGCCAGGCCTAATCGCCCAACATCAGTGTCTGACCTCACTGATGCTCTTGTGGCTGAATGGAAGAAAGTCCCCTCAGCAATGTTACAACATTTAGTGGAAAGCATTTCCAGAAAAGTGGAGGCTGTTATAGCAGCAAAGGGGGGACCAACTCCATATTAATGCCCATGATTTTGGAATTAGATGTTCTATGAGCAGGTGTCCAAATACCTTTGGCCATGTAGTGTAAGTTCAGTAGTAAAAATGTGCTTAACAAGTCACATAATAAGTTGCATGGACTCACTCTATAATGGTGTTTAACATGATTTTTTAATGACTACCTCACTGTAAGGTCCCTCAGTCGAGACACTGAATATCCCTTTAAGCATGGTGAAGTTATTCATTACACTTTGGATGGTGTATCAATACACCCAGTCACTACAAAGACACAGGTGTCCTTCTGAACTTAGTTGCCGGAGAGGAAGGAAACCGCTCAGGGATCTCACCATGAGGCCAATGGTGACTTTAAAACAGTTACAGAGTTGAACGGCTGAACAATTTCTAACATTGAAAGAGTTTCCAATACCTTTCAGAGAGTTTATTTCTGTGATCAAAGCCGTTCCTAGTGGTCTAACTACACTTATAAAAAGTCATCTTAATTTTGGGAATGATCACAAAGTTTATCCAGAACTCAGATTGGAAGGCGTGGGCTTACTTGAGAGATCTTGTTGTAATAAATATATAAGACAAATTCTTCATTCACAAAACCAACTTACACCGAGAGGAAAGTTTTTCTGGAACATGCTTATTCCTGACATTGTCTGGAAAAATGCATGGTTAAGGCCTTACAAATACTGTATACCAAACAAAGTTAAGGAAGTGCACTTCAAAATTTTACATAAGATATATCCATGTAATTCTATGATTTCCAAATTTGTGGCTATTGATGATATCTGCGTTTTCTGTGGAAAAGAAGGTGAGAATCTGTCTCACTTGTTCTTTGAATGTAAATTTGTGTCAGAATTTTGGGAAAACCTTGCTTATTACTTATTTACTTGCTTAAGTACTTATTTACCATTATGAACACTTGCTATATTTTTAACAAAAAATATATAATATGTTGCTATTGCAATGATAACAAAACCACTGAAATGATTGTTATTTTTTTTAATTCTTGTTGCCAAATACTTTATACACAAACAAAGATTCCAAAATTCTATACCATAATTACCAATTTTTCTGATTGAATTTAATTATCTTATTAAAACATTAACCCTAGTGAATAACAACAAGAATAACATATTCATGAATCATTATAATAAGATCTTTTCAGAATGAATATAATTGCACTTAAATTGTTTATTGTTTGTATTTTATTTTTATTTTTTGTATGTTTGAGTATTGTTAATACCTGTGTTTGGTTTGCTAAGACATGTTTGATGTAGCAATGTAAGTTGATTTTTGTATTATGAATAAATAAATAAAATATATATATATATTTTTTTAATAAAACAAAACACAATTACGGAATGATGGCGTGGGATGGATGCTGTGTTTGCGCTTCCAGTATGTGTGTCATGATAGTTAAAATAGAATGAATAGCTAATGAAATGTCTACCCAGGCGACATGCATTGACCCTATTTTGCACTAACTCTCTTGCACTGATTCTATGCACACACACCGGTCTCTACCCACGCACACACACGACATACGCCCACACACACATAACATGCACACGCATGCATACTGACGCCACACACACATTCACACCACACACACTCACACACACACACACACACACGCACTCACTCACTCACTCACCACATACACTGCTGCTACTGTCTGTCTATTCTGTTGCCTAGTCACTTTACCCCTACCTATATGTACAGTACATACAGTGCATTCTGAAAGTATTCAGACCCTTTTTCCACATGTTGTTATGTTACAGCCTTATTCTAAAATTGATTAAATATTGTGGATTTGACATTATGGGGTATTGTGTATAGATTGATGAGGGAAAAAAACAATTTAATCAATTTTAGAATAAAGCTGTAACGTAACAAAATGTGGAAAAAGTCAAGGGGGCTGAATACTTTCCGAATGCACTGTAGCTATCTCAATTACCTGCACATCGACTCAGTACTGGTACTCCCTGTATATAGCCATATTATTTTTACTCGTTATTGGTATTTATTATTTACTGTGTATTTATTCCTCGTGTCACTTTCTATCTGCATTGTTGGAAAATGACACGTTAGTAAGCATTTCACTGTTAGTCTACACCTGTTGTTTACGAAGCATGTGACAAATAAACATTTATTTGATTTGGTGTGTGTATTGGTAAGGGGGTGTACTCTAGACCATCCTTTCAGCCAATCAGGGCTGTGTATGTACAGTACCAGTCAAAAGTTTGGACACACCTATTCATTCTAGGGTTTTTCTTTATTTTTACTATTTTCTACATTGTAGAATAATAGTGAAGACATCAAAACTTTTAAATAACACATATGGAATCATGTAGTAAACAAAACAGTGTTAAACAAATCAAAATATATTTTGTATTGATGACAGCTTTGCACACTCTTGGCATTCTCTCAACCAGCTTCACCTGGAATGCTTTTCCAACAGTCTTGAAGGAGTTCCTACATATGCTGGGCCCTTATTGGCTGCTTTTCCTTCACTCTGCGGTTCAACTCATCCCAAACCATCTCAATTGGGTTGAGATCAGGTGATTGTGGAGGACAGGTCATCTGATGCAGCAATCCATCACTCTCATTCTTGGTCAAATAGCCATTACACAGCCTGAGGTGTGTTTTGGGTCATTGTCCTGTTGAAACACAAATGATAGTCCCACTAAGCGCAAACCAGATGGGATGGCGTATCGCTGCAGAATGCTGTGGTAGCCATGCTGGTTAAGTGTGCCTTGAATTCTAAATAAATCACTGACAGTGTCACAAGCAAAGAACCCCCACACCATCACACCTCCTTCTCCATACTTCATGGTGGGAACCACACGTGTAGAGATCATCCGTTCACCTACTCTACGTCTCACAAAGACTTGGCGGTTGGAACCAAACATTTAAAATTTGGACTCATCAGACCGAAGGACAGATTTTCACCGGTCTAATGTCCCTTGCTTGTGTTTCTTGGCCAAAGCAAGTATCTTCTTCTTATTAGTGTCCTTAAGTAGTGGTTTCTTTGCAGCAATTTGACCATGAAGGCCTGATTCACGCAGTCTCCTCTGAACAGTTGATGTTGAGATGTGTCTATGACTTGAAATCTGTGAAGCATTTATTTGGGCTGCAATCTGAGGTGCAGTTAACTCTAATGTAGCAGAGGTAACTCTGGGTCTTCCTTTCCTGTGGCGTTCCTGATGAGAGTCAGTTTCATCATAGCACTTGAAGGTTTTTGCGACTGCACTTGATGAAACTTTCAATGTTCTTCAAATTTGTCTTAAAGTAATGATGGACTGTCATTTCTCTTTGTTATTTGAGTTGTTCTTGCCATAATATGGACTTGGTCTTTTACCAAATAGGGCTATCTTCTGTATACCCACCCTACCTTGTCACAACACAACTGATTAGCTCAAATGCATTAAGAAGGAAATAAATTATTGGCCAACGTGCAATCATTGGAAAACAAACTGGACGTTCTACAATTAAGACTATCCTACCAACGGGACATTAAAAACTGTAATAACTTATGTTTCATCGAGATGTGGCTGAACGACGACACTGATAATATAGAGCTGGATGGCTTCTCCGAGCATTGGCAGGACAGAGCAGCTACGTCTGCTAAGACGAGGGGCTGGGTTGTGTGTCTTTTTGTCAAGAACTGCTGGTGCGCGAGGTCTAATATTAAAGAAGTCTCAAGGTATTGCTCGCCTGAGGTAGAATACTTCATGATAAGCTGTAGACCACACTATCTACCAAGAGAGTTCTTATCTATATTATTCGTAGCCGTCTATTTACCACCACAAACCGATGCTGGCACTAAGATCGCACTCAACGAGCTGTATAAGGCCATTAGCAAACAAGAAAATGCTCATCCAGAAGCGGGGCTCCTAGTGGCTGGGGACTTTAATGCAGGCAGACTTAAATCTGTTCTACCTCATTTCTACCAGCATGTCACATGTGCAACCAGAGGAAAAAAACTCTAGACCACCTTTACTCCACACACAGACGCATAAAAATCTCATCCTCGCCCTCCATTTGGCAAGTCTGACCATAATTCTATCCTCCTGATTCCTGCTTACAAGCAAAAACTAAAGCAGGAGGTACCAGTGACTCTCTCAATACGGAAGTGGTCAGATGACATGGATGCTACAGGACTGTTTTGCTAGCACAGACTGGAATATGTTCCGGGATTCATTTAAAAAATATATATATATTTTTATTTCACCTTTATTTAACCAGGTAAGCTAGTTGAGAACAAGTTCTCATTTACAACTGCGACCTGGCCAAGTTAAAGCAAAGCAGTGCGACAGAAACAACACAGAGTTACACATGGAATAAACAAGCGTACAGTCAACAATAGAAAAAAATAAAGTCTATATACAGTGTGTGCAAATGGCATGAGGAGGTATGGCAATAAATAGGCCATAGTAGAAAAGTAATTACAATTTAGCAGATTAACACTGGAGTGATAGATGAGCAGATGATGAGCAGATGATGGTGTGTAAGTAGTGATACTGGTGTGCAAAAGAGCAGCAAAGTAAATAAAAACAATATGGGGATGAGGTAGGTAGATTGGGTGGGCTATTTACAGATGGACTATGTACAGCTGCAGCGATCGGTTAGCTGCTCAGATAGCTGATGTTTAAAGTTAGTGAGGGAAATGTAAGTCTCCAGCATCAGCAATTTTTGCAATTCGTTCCAGTCACTGGCAGCAGAGAACTGGAAGGAAAGGCTGCCAAAGTATGTGTTGGCTTTGGGGATGACCAGTGAGATATACCTGCTGGAGCGCGTGCTACGGGTGGGTGTTGTTATCGTGACCAGTGAGCTGAGATAAGGCGGAGCTTTACCTAGCATAGACTTGTAGATGACCTGGAGCCAGTGCGTCTGGCGACGAATATGTAGCGAGGGCCAGCCGACTAGAGCAGGTCGCAGTGGTGGGTGGTATAAGGCGCTTTGGTAACAAAACGGATGGCACTGTGATAGACTGCATTCAATTTGCTGAGTAGAGTATTGGAAGCTATTTTGTAGATGACATCGCCGAAGTCGAGGATCGGTAGGATAGTCAGTTTTACAAGGGTAAGTTTGGCGGCGTGAGTGAAGGAGGCTTTGTTGCGAAATAGAAAGCCGATTCTAGATTTCATTATGGATTGGAGATGTTTGATATGAGTCTGGAAAGAGAGTTTACAGTCTAGCCAGAGACCTAGGTATTTGTAGTTGTCCACGTATTCTAGGTTAGAACCGTCCAGAGTAGTGATGCTAGGCGGGCGGGCGGGTGCGGGTAGCGAATGGTTGAAAAGCGTCATCCAATGGCATTGAGGAGCATACTGTACCACCTCAGTCACCGGCTTCATCAATAAGTGCATCAATGACGTCGTACCCACAGTGAAAATACGTACATTTCCCAACCAGAAGCCATGGATTACAGGCAACATCCGCACCAAGCTAAAGGCTAGAGCTGCTGCTTTCAAGGAGCGAGACACTAATCCAAACGCTTATAAAAAATCTTGCTATGCCCTCAGACAAACCATCAAACAGGCAAAGCATCAATACAGGACTAAGATTGAATCGTACTGCACCAGCTCTGATGCTTGTCGGATGTGGCAGGGCTTGAAAAATATTACGGACTACTATTAGGGAAACCCAGCTGCGAGCGCCCCAGTGACACGAGCCTACCAGACGATCTAAATGCCTTTTATGCTTGCTTCGAGGCAAGCAACACCGAAGCAGGCGTGAGAGCACCAGCTGTTCCAGACGACTGTGTGATCACGCTCTCTGTAGCTGATGTGAGCAATACCTTTAAACAGGTCAATATTCACAAAGCCGCGGGTCCAGACAGATTACCAGGACGTATACTCCAAGCATGCGTGGACCAACTGGGAAGTGTCTTCACTGACATTTTCAACCTTTCCTTGATCGAATCTGTAATACCTACTGCACATGTTTCAAACATAGTCCCTGTTCCCAAGAAAGTGAAGGTAACCTGCCTAAATGATTACCGCCCCGTAGCACTCACTTCAGGAGCCATGAAGTGCTTTGAAAGGCTGGTCATGGCTCCCATCAATACCATCATGCCGGAAACCCTAGACCCACTCCAATTCGGATACCGCCCCTACAGATCCACAGATGACGCAATCTCAATCGCACTCCAAAATGCCCTTTCCCACCTGGACAAAAGGAGCAGCAATGTGAGAATGCTATTCATTGACTAGAGCTCAGCATTCAACACCATAGTGCCCACAAAGCTCATCACTAACCTATGGACCTAAACTAAACACCTCCCTCTGGAACTGGATCCTGGACTTCCTGTAGGGCCGGCCCCAGGTGGTAAGGGTAGGCAACAACACATCTGCCCCGCTGATCCTCAACACTAGGGCCCCTTAGGGGTGCATGCTTAGAATCCCTCATGTACTCCCTGTGCACACATGACTGCGTGGACAAGAACGACTCCAACACCATCATTAAGTTTGCAGACGACACAACAGTGGTAGGCCTCACCGACAATGATGAGTTAGCCTATAGGGAGGAGGTCAGAGACCTGGCAGTGTGAGCAAGACAAAGGAGCTGATCGTGGACTATAGGAAAAGGAGGGCCGAACATGCCCCCATTAACATTGACGGGGCTGAAGTGGAGCGGGTCGAGAGTTTCAAGTTCCTTGGTGTCCACATCACCAACAAACTATCATGGTCCAAACACACCAAGACAGTTGTGAAGAGAGCACGACAACACCTTTCCCCCTCAGGAGACTGAAAAGATTTGGCATGGGTCCCCAGATCCTTAAAAAGAGAGCATCCTGACCGGTTGCATCACCACCTGGTATGGCAACTGCTCGGCATCTGACCATATGGCACTACAGAGGGCAGTGCGTAACACGGAACCCAAAACGGCTGCGCGCGTGCGCCATCGTGCATAAATGTATTTTGTCCCCCCACACCAAACGCGATCACGACACACAGGTTAAAATATCAAAACAAACTCTGAACCAATTACATTAATTTGGGGACAGGTCGAAAAGCATTAAACATTTATGGCAATTTAGCTAGCTAGCTTGCACTTGCTAGCTAATTTGTCCTGTTTAGCTAGCTTGCTGTTGCTAGCTAATTTGTCCTGGGATATAAACATTGAGTTGTTATTTTACCTGAAATGCACAAGGTCCTCTACTCCGACAATTAATCCACACATAAAACGTTCAGCCTAATCGTTTCTAGTCATCTCTCCTCTTTCCAGGCTTTTTCTTCTCTTGACTTTATATTGCGATTGGCAACTTTCATAAATTAGGAGCATTACCGCCACTGACCTCGTTCGCCTTTCAGTTACCCACGTGGGTATAACCAATGAGGAGATGGCACATGGGTACCTGCTTCTATGAACCAATGAGGAGATGGGAGAGGCAGGACTTGCAGCGCGATCTGCATCAGAAATAGAACTGACTTCTATTTTAGTCCTTGGCAATGCAGACGCTCGTTGGCGCGTGCGAGCAGTGTGGGTGCAATAATTGAAAAATATAGATTTCTAAATTTATTTTGCAACGCTCGTGCACGCGACTCGAGCGGTGTATTCAGCCTGTAAGGCCCAGTACATCACTGGGGCCAAGCTTCCTGACATCCAGGACTTGTATACTAGGCGGTGTCAGAGGAAGGCGCAAAAAATTGTCATAGACTCCAGTCACCCAAGCATTACCGGAGCACCAAGTCTAGGATCAAAAGGCTCCTTAACAGCTTCTACCCCCAAGCCATAAGACTGCTGAACAATTAATCAAATGGCCACCCGGACTATTTATATTGACCCCCCTATGCATAGTCACTTTACAAATTACCTCAACTAAGCTGTACCCCCGCACATTGCCTCGGTACCAGTACCCCCTGTATATAGCCTCGTTATTGTTGTATACTTTTCTTGTGTTACTTTTGCTTATTTTTTTTATATATTTTTTTCACTTTAGTTTGTTTCGTAAATATTTTCTTAGCTCTATTTCTTGAACTGCATTGTTGGTTAAGGGCTTGTAAGTAAGCATTTCACCTTAAGGTCTACTACACCTGTTGTATTCGGCGCATGTGACAAATAACATTTGATTTGCTTTGATTTATTAGACATACAGTGATGATTTAAAAAATAAAATTACAAAGACTGCATGGGGGCTTTAACATAATTGATTTTATATGTGATTGTGTCCTTTACGTCTTTATTCTGAGTTATTTGTGTTGTTTTCCCAGGGAGGGATGACGCTAGCATATGACCCCACAGCCTTACAGAATGGGTGAGTATAGAGAGACAGAAACAGAAAGTCAGCCCACCAACAAAAATAAGTCATGTGTTTGTGGTGAACTATTCACTCCTGGTAGATGCAGAAGACATTGCAACACTACTTTATTTTATTGCAATCATCTACTTCAATGTAACATTTTGTAGTTCTATCATCTGGCATCACTTAATAATTACTTTCATGCACATGCGATTATAAATGCTTATTAATGTAAATTCTATAAAATAATCTGACATGCATACATCTTGATTTGTGTGTGTTGTGCAGGTTCTATTCGTCACCCTACGGTCTGACCCCAAACCGGATGATCGCCCAGACGTCCCTCTCTCCCTACATGTATTCACCGATCTCATCCTTCCAGGTCAAACACTGAACACGCACGCACGCACGCACGCACGCACGCACGCACGCACGCACGCACGCACACACACACACACATCACTACCACCACCACCAAACCAGCATTCACAAACGCATGGAGGATATCTCTGTAGACGTAGGAGCTATGTCATTGTTATTTTTCTATCCATATTCAGATTTCATCTCCACTCATTCTCCCCTGTGTGCTTGTGTGTAAAGATCCTGTATTTTCCTCATCTCTCTTTCCAGCTACATAGTCCCTCCTGGATGCACCACCAGTCGTACCTCATGCAGCCTGCAGTGAGTATTAAATATTATTATCTACCTCTGCTGCTGCAGCTTCCTCCTTACTATTCTCTTTACATCTGGTTAGCTTGCAGTTCTGCTCATCTATCTCTCTATCTCTCCTCTTTTCTTTGTCATTCTGTCTCTTTATATTCCTGTCTCTTTCTCTCGCTCTCTCTATCTCTCTGTCACTCTCTATAATCATGTCTCTGATTTATTGGCTATTTGTCCTTCTCTTTGTTGGAACCCCCCCTCTCTTTTCCCATCTCTCTCCCTCCACTTCTCTCTGTGTCTCACACAACCACTATCTCTCCTTCCCTCTCTCTCCCTCCACCTCTCTCTCAGGGCACAGTCCTGACTCCGACCATGGACCATGCCATGTCCATCCAGCCCACCTCCATGATGGGCACCATGACCCAGCAGCTCAGCCACCTATCCCTGGGCAGCACGGGCACGGTTAGTACCCTACAGATACCCACTCCACCTCCCACTCCACCCCCTTCAACTATCCACTCTATCCCCCCCTCCTTTGGTCCCCTAGTCTCATCTCAAGACTAAAACACATTGAACTGAATCAAGTTGTACTGAATTGAAGTTGAAAGTGAAGAGAAAAGCAGTTACCTGTGTCTTAGTTGGATCTCTATACAGAAATAATGACTGATGATTTCTTCTCCTCTCGTTCTGTCACAGTTTATGCCTGCCAACACAACTATGCAGGGGACATACATCCCCCAGTACCAACCAGTGCCTCCCTCCAGTGTCCCTGTAGAGGTGAGACCCCAACCAACACCATAAGCATTAACTATGCAGAACAAGCTAAGGGGATGACAAAAGGGGGCTTATTTTACAAACGAGTTCAAAACCATGCATTTACTAAGCAGTTTTTAACTCAGGGACCTGTTATTACTGTTCCACTCCATTTTCTTCCTTTTCTTGCAGGAGAACGGAGGACAACAGCAACAGGTTGCTATGGAGACACCTGCAGAACACACAAACTACTCATACCAGCACACCAAGTGAAGCTAAGGTAGGGTAATTAACCCCTCCCTGTGCATATATCTGCTAACTTAGTTCAATCAATCAATCAAATGTATTTATAAAGCCCTTCTTACATCAGCTGATGTCACAAAGTGCTGTATAGAAACCCGGCCTAAAACCCCAAGCAGCAAGCAATGCAGGTGTAGAAGCACGGTGGCTAGGAATAACTCCCTAGAAAGGCAAGAACCTAGGAAGAAACCTAGAGAGGAACCAGGCTCTGAGGGGTGGCCAGTCCTCTTCTGGCTGTGACGGGTGGAGATTACAACAGTACATGGCCAAGATGTTCAAATGTTCATAGATGACCAGCAGGGTCAAATAATAATAATCACAGTGGTTGTAGAGGGTGCAACAGGTCACCACCTCAGGAGTAAATGTCAGTTGGCTTTCATAGCCGATCATTCAGAGTTAAAGACAGCAGGTGCGGTAGAGAGAGAGAGAGTCGAAAACAGCAGGTCCGGGACAAGGTAGAACGTCTGGTGAACAGGTCAGGGTTCCATAGCCTCAGGTAGAACAGTTGAAACTGGAGCAGCAGCACGACCAGGTGGACTGGGGGCAGCAAGGAGTCATCAGGCCAGGTAGTCCTGAGGCATGGTCCTAGGGCTCAGGTTCTCGAGAGAAGAGAAAGAGAGAGAGAGAGAAAGAGAGAGAAAGAGAGAGAGAGAATTAGAGGGAGCATACTTAAATTCACATAAGACACCGGATAAGACAGGAGAAATACTCCAGATATAACAGACTCACCCTAGCCCCCGACACATAAACTATTGCAGCATATTTACTGGAGGCTGAGACAGGAGGGGTCGGGAGACACTGTACAGTACTACAGTGTACAGTGCTACTTATATGTTGTCCTTGCCTACTAGGTCCATGTCAGAACATTACATGTTGGAGCCAATTAATGTTATCATGGTTCACTAAAAAGAAAAGCTTGTCAGATATTGACCATCTTCAAAAAAAACATGTATTTATTTATTATTGATCAGCATTCTGTAAATATTATGATTTACACAACTACATGATGATATGGAGAGTATGTAGAATTGTTACATTTTGGATGTTACATCTACAATATTATGTAAAGGGAGTAGTGTGACAGAGGTAGGTGTGTGTTTTGCAGCTGGTGGTCAGAAGGCCATGTTGCAGACTGAACCCCAGAGAGTTGCTTCGCTACTGGAGGATAGCAGAGCTCCGCACAACACCACCAAGCCTCGGACTTGAACACGGATGACAAAAGCAACACGTGTGTGCTTTGAAAAAGAAGACACCGCTTATTTCGTTGGGACTTTTCCTCTCTCTTATTCAAGGGTCGATCAACCAAAGGTGGGAGCCTTCTGCAATGGAAGCTTTGATCTCTTTTAATAACTGAAAAAAGAAAATAAACAAAAATGTTGAACAAAGAAACAAATTAGGAAAGGGATAAAGACAGAGCGTTATTTTTGTGCATGTAATATAGCAAATTTGTATTTTTAAAAAGCATTCTGGAGTTTCAGAGTGATACAAGGAAAAGAGTAACAACACAATGTGTCTTTCATTTTTGGGTAAAATATGCAAAAATGTAGTTTAATTGTTTTATGTCTGTTTTTTGACATTCTATTCACAGCAGTTGGATAATGTTTTGTACAGATTTTAAAAAGTAAAAAAACACATTTAGTTGGTATAATATTTCTAGTGTAGGCTACTTTTAAGAATGGAAAATGCAAAACACACCATTTAAAGCTACTTCTCCCTTAAACTGATCCAGTAAGGCTAAGTTCAGTTAACTCACTGGCAGATGGTAACATGAATTATTTATAAATTATTTAAAATAATGTCAAACTTAAACCTTATAAAACATTCCCTTCATAAACATTCAGAATGTGTTATGAGCAGAGGACAATCATGATCATTCTTATTTATATGTACATCATAGTTCTATTTTTTGATATTTGGAAATATTCAAACATGTCACTTGCGTATTGTGTAGATTTTATTTAATTAAATTCTTTATTTAACAAGTCCGGTAAAAGCCAAACACTGGCAATAAACATATTATCACTTGTAAAATAATTAATAGGAGCTTAATGATATAAAAAAAGAAAAATCTGTTATTATTGTAAACTTTGTTATGAGAAGAAAATTAACTATTATTTTTTTGGTTATAATGCAATATGACACATCCAAATTTCACCTTCTATTTAAAAAAAACTTGAGACAAATTGGATTGTCTGAAAGTTGCAATATTATTTTCAACATTGAATAAATTATTACCATTACTATACTATACAATAACAAGATCCTCTCTCTATATTCAAAGGAAAAATAAAACAGTACATAAAATGCAAACTCTTTTGACATTATTACCAACATTTATTCACTGCAATTATGCTTGAATTCACAGATAATATAATAAATATTCTACAAAATAGTTGACTTGGTTTGTGTGTTGTGTGCTAGAGTTCATGTCACAACAGTGTCCATAAGAAGTGGTTTCAAGCGGTTTTGTTCTGGTACCTGTTCAGATGTCCATAGTAAATTTGACCTTTTGTACAAAGTAGACAGACAAATAATTGGACATGCCTTAGAATTGAGCAGTTGGATTAGTATGAAATATGTGTACAAAAGAGTGCAATTTTTTTTAAATTAAAAAGCAAAACAATGAGGGGAGTTAAAAGTAGGTCTAAAAAGAGTCCTTAATAACAGTCCTTTGTTGTTGAGAAAGGGAGCTGCAAGTCTTTATCAATGCTGCTGTTGTCTCCTGAGTTTTAATTCCTGACAATGATTTGTATTTTAGAATTTTTGTAGAAAAAAGTAAAGTATGTTTTCTCTTTTTGGGCTTTCACTTGAACCCTTCTGAGCTATCATACGTTTTGTTGTTGTTCTAAAACATATTTTTTATTAATTTCTTTACAGTAATCTAGATTTTATAAGTAGGGAAAGATCTTTCCAAGAGTTTAGATGTAAGCTTTTTTTCTTTTGTAAGAGATTCGTAGTATTTTTTTATTGTGTTCGTGCATGTCCACATGGTCCATACAAACAAAGAGATGATTTTGTGTTTCTTCAAGTTGATTTCTGTTCCAGAGCACTGTGTTGTTCACTATGATAGAGTTTTTCAGGCCCGTGTGAAATAGTTTTTAACTAAAACGCGTCCACATCTATCCTAGAGACACTAAATGAAACTCAATGACAACCATGCCACCTTGCCCACCTTCCCAGATCAGTCCAGTGGAGATGTACATGTCTAGTGTAAACACATTCTATTGTATCTGTCAGAGAAAATGATGATGCTACCCAGAAAACACATAACATAAAATGAAAGTGCCATTAAAAACAAACTGTCCCATAACAAACTGTTCCACAGAAGTTAACTTAACATTGGATGAATTCATTCTAGTTTCAACAAAGACAAACATTTGTGAAATTGGCGGGTTTTGTTAGGAATTCTGACCAGTGTTTCTAAGCCTTAACTGTAACCTGTTTCTCCTCATTGATGGCAATTCCTTTCAATCATGGTTGAGGGTATGGCCAAGAAAAGATCATACAATGCCATCAATATCAGATGTTATGTTGCCATAATATTATAAAGGGCTGAGTTTACCATACCTTGTTAAAACCTAGTGTTACCCTAGTAAACATCCCCCCATCACACTTGATCTCGGGTTTTCGTCATTGTTCAGGATGGATGACATCAAAGTTACTGTTTCTTCTTCATTGTGCATCTCTGAACCTCTCTCCACCTTCCAAATGTTTTTTTATGATTATTTATGTCTGCAACACCAAAGATGATGAAGCCATCCAACTGTCAGGAAAGCTGTCTGTCAGACTTTCTATCTTGGAGACAAATGCTGCTCTCATCTCTATTGGCGTACGTAGCTAGAATGATGCTGTAGTAACATCCTCTCAGTGGCAGTACCCTGGTAGATGGTAAACAAGCAATATGTTTCATTTAAGTTCTGAATGTGTTGAGTGTTGAATAGAGATTCATAGATATGTGTGCTTCGTTTTATCGACATATGCTCGTTTCAGTTTGGTACACCCAAAGAAAGACCAGTATATGGTGTCTTTAATACAGAGAACAGGGGCAGGGGCCTACTTTGCTTGTTTAGTGTCAATGATGAGAGCTCAGCATGTATCTCTTTCTGTAAGTACTAGGACTATTTTATGTGCTCTTTTTGGTTGAGCTGTTGTCAAAACCATAGTTATTTCCTGTTTCCACTTCTGTTGAGTGTTTTGTGTGTCTTGTGATCTGTCCAGAAAATACAAAGCGATCACTTGCAGGTTTTAAGCTACAGTGCACCTCATGAAGGAACATTTGAGAATGTTGTGAGAATGTAGTACTAGTCAGGTAATCCATTATGTCATTATGATGAATGCTGTTAAAGTAATCCAAAATATATATTTGTTAGTCATCTTCAGTCCTAAAAGCAGTCTAATGTCAAGATGACTCTATCTGTTCTGTAGATCCAAATATAGATTTTGGAGTGAACGATCACTTTAAGTTACACTCTCCACAATTAACTGTAAATCATTGTCTGAGCGAGCACGCTTTAGGCTATTGTATTTTCCTTGCTGCGTATCTTTGACAGGTATCTTATAATACTATGGAAAAATACTAAAAACAGGATGTGCAACAAATGTTGAACTTGCACTTATTTTCAATCCATGTTTATGTACATGAAAACCCTAATACCTAGCATTCTCCTGTCTTCGCTTGTTGTCCAGATCATGTAGCTTCAATGGCTAATGTCATAGTTTCAAAATGTTTTGCTGCTAAAATGGGATGTCCAAGCAATGGATAGATGGGAGCCAAATTGGATGTTCAAAAATGTCTTACTTAAACCTAGTAAATTGGATTCAAGTATAGTTAACATGAACACATTTTTCATTATATTTTAGACACATTTTGTGAAAGTTGTACTCAGAGATAACACGCTATTTGATAGTTGTTTTGGAATCTCTTTGGTAATTCACCAACTTTGTGTGAGAAATCTGACATTTTGTACATACTGCCTCATCTCTCTCACTGCTTGTAAACATTTTCCTTATTTATACTAGAACACATTTTGTACAGTTTGTTAGAGGAGAAAGGTTTTGTTATTTGGTTAGTTTGCTAGTAAGCTGGTTAGTCACTTGGCTACTTCGTCTTCCTGTGACAGAGATGCTCAAGTAACTCTTGTTTTTTATTAATTGGAAATATATGTTTTGTTTCCTTTCTTTCTTGGTTTTACTCTTTGAATTTGAACATGTCAATTTTCTTTTTTAATAAAAAAATCATGTTTTTAATGGTTGTATTCCAAAACAGTTCCAAGAATACAATGGGGGAAAAAGACACAAGTCAATTACATAAGTACCAAGTTTATTTTAGTGTTGAGCAAATTGTATTATGTTTGTTCAAAATAAATGTTTCATGTGGTAAGCAAAGTGTTTGATACCCATGAAAAAGGTGCAAGCTCCTTTCTCTTTAGGTTATCATAGTAATACCCAAACATAATTGTATTGACCAAGCCTTGACATTGTAATAATGCTACTGGATTCAAAATGCCATACATTGACCTCTCAGTTAAGTCACAATATAACTTGTAACTGATAAAACAATATTCTGATCTAATATGATCGTTCATTACACGTCTTCCCTTTTGATTTAAAGTGATTCTGTATGTATCTGGGTATGTATATGTGTAGCTAAAAGCTACTCCTACAAGATACAGAGCCTTCACGTCCATATAGAAACCACTCTAACCACATTGTAGTCTCAAACTTTATCTTGCCATACCTGGAACCTTAGGAATATATATATAGCATCATCTATAAAGATTGACAAAATAACTGACAATAAAATAAACTCTAGCGAACATATATGAAGATACTCTGTCGTATCAAAACTACAATTATGAAAATTAAACTCAACCCTGCTGAGTTCCAAAGACTTCCTGAATCCACATGATACATGTAGTTTAGGAAAACAAGAAAGAGATATATTTACAGAAAGATTGCATGCTTTGAAAGAGACCGTGTCAGTGGTAACTTGTTTTATTTTCTTTGGGCTGAGTTGACGACAGACAAGAACTGTAAATCTGTTTTCCTGAAGACTAGAGAGATCAATACGCCAAAACAACCACTATACGGGTGTCGGCTAGTGCGGATCGGAGATCATCAAACCCCTAGGGGGCCAGAACATAATTACAAAGCATTTGTAGACTGCAAATTGAATGCAAGAAGCCCAAACAGCTATATTTGACTAAACATAATCATTTCAAACCTTGCTTCAGTAAAATTAGTATATTATCACATATACATTGAGTGTACAAAACATTAAGAACACCTGTACTTTCCCTGACAGAGACTGACCAGGTGAATCCAGGTGAAAGCTATGATCTCTTATTGATATCACTTGTTAAATCCACTTCAATCAGTGTCGATGAAGGGGAGGAGATGGGTTAAAGAAGGATTTTTTTGCCTTGAGACAATTGAGGCATTGATTGTGTATGTGTGCCATTCAGAGGGTGAATGGGAAAGACAAAAAATGTAAGTGCCTTTGAACGGGGTATGGTAGCAGGTGCCAGGCACACCGGTTTGTGTCAAGAACTGCAACGCTGCTGGGTTTTTCACACTCAACAGTTTCCTGTGTGTATCAAGAATGGTCCACCACCCAAAGGACATCCAGCCAACTTGACACAACTGTGGGAAGCATTGGAGTCAGCATGGGCCAGCATCCCTTTTGGAATGGTTTTGACACCTTGTTGAGTCAATGCCCTGACAAATCGAGGCTGTTCTGAAGGTGTTGTTAATGTTTGGTATACTCAGTGTATCGCTCTATTATGTGTGGGAATACTTTGGAAAAGTTTTCCAAAATTAAAATGTTGGTGTTTTTACAGCCTATGTCAAAAAATAAATAAAAAAAGAACATTTGCTCAGTAAACTTGGGGGGCCAAATAAAATCCCCAGCGGACCATCAGTTTGGGAACCCTGCCCTAGTCAGTATTAGCCTAGGGCTCTATTCAATCCGTATTGCGGAAGTTCAGCTTTGGCGTAGACTGCATTCACAATAAATGTTGCATATGTCAGCTCAATCGAAAATTACTTAAACATTTATATTGCACAATCTGTTACGCTTCAGCGATACAGATTGAAAAGAGCGCCTTAATGCTGTTTATCTTTATTTGATTTCGTAAACAAAATGAGAACCTAGAACCGAATCTTGTGTGCTCGCTCCCCAGCTACTCAATTTAATGGTAAACAGTCTGTCACGACATGAGACTCTTTTATTGATCACAGAAGAGCCAGGGTCGTTTGAGAAGAAGACGGAAATGAAATAAGCTCTTAAGTTCTAAGGTTGAGGGAGATTGGGCTGAGTGTAAATGAGAAACAGACAGATTGAGCGACAGAAGGGTAGACAAATAGATAGAAGAATTAGTCGCGGCTCCCTCCAAAACACGAAAGTAGGAAGCTGAACAGGTATATAATGTCCAGGTAGAGGTTCAGGGTGGCAAAGACGTACTCCTCTGGACTCATAGTGTAGCGCTTGTTGCCTATCAGCAGCTGGGTGTCAAACGCCAGAAACTAAAAGAAAGAGAGAGAGAGTGAGGGAGAAAGAGAGAGAGAGCGATGGAGGACACAGTGAGAGAGAGAGAGAGAGAGAGAGAGAGAGAGAGAGAGAAAAGGGTTTTATTGTCACATACACCATTTTGCTACAGACTGTAACCCAATGATTAGGGCCAGGAGTTTGTCCTGACCACGTAACCTTGACCAGAAAAAACTCTGGGCCTTACCAATGATGAATGTGTGTTGAATATTTGCCACTCACCAGAGTGAAGAGGATAGCTCCTATCACAGCGTAGATGGCTTGTAACCAGGGAACCTGGGGGGGTAAGAATGTTATCGAACAGCGCTAAGAATATACAGGCCACTAATTTAGGAAAGACACTGGGGCTCTTCCAGATCATCTATGAGATTAAGTGAAAACTCTTCAGCTAATCCTTCTTATTCATGCTAGTATGCTACCCACCCGAATAGGGTGAGCGAGGGCCAAAAGCCTTACCGTCACTCTATATATAAACTCACTGTCAGAGTCACAACTATTCTTATTGCGGTCTGGAAAGGTACGCACAGCCATTACACCATCAAGATCTAGTTCTGCTTATGTACAGTGTCAACTCTAATGGAAGCTGATGGAAGCTAAGCAGACAAGACAGGCTACTTACATATCCAAAAGGGATGACGATGGAGAGTATGATGCAACAGTACAGCATGACCATGGTCAGGACAAACAGGACTCCCTGGTAAGAGGTGAAGTCAATCTACAGTAGGAAACAAGGGAGAGAGAATAATGGTGTGTTGTTAAAATGCACTCATGATCAATCAATTGGATTGTGCCATGGTTTAATTTCTTCAAAAGAAAACAATGTTATGAAGATGGGGTCATTTTTGTCACCTTGGTCTGGAAGCTGAAGATGGTGACAGACATACACACCACAGCAGTGATGCCCAGACACAGGACCACAGACTTGGTGTTGTAGAAGCTGGAGAGAGAGTAGAGAGACAGACATTGATTCATCCATCAATTAGTTCTAAAGAAATAAAGCAATAACACTTGCTTGTCTTTTCCTACTTGCACTGACTTTGCTGATAACTACTTTCACGAGGAAAAATGTAACTACTATGACTGTGATCTGTGGTTGTCTCACCTAGATGTAGCTATCTATAGATGAATGCACTATCTAAGTTAGTCTGGATAAAAGTTTCTGCTAAATGACTAAAATGTCAAATGTAGTCATCCTACCCATCCATGTAGATGTTGATAGATGTGTTAATTCATTCTTATCTTCATACATCATTTATTTCAACATATGTTTCTAATTGGGCCAGGAGTTTGACCGGTTCATGTGACCTGGCCAGGAAAAACTCCTAGCTCCACCTATGTCAACATCTGAGTCCCCCAACCAACCCTACCCACACATGAAACACATGAGTTAGTCATTTACCTGGACACAAAGCCCATCATGCAGGCCAGGCTGAGAGTCTGAGAGCAGGAGAGAGGAAGGCATGCAGACAGAACCGAGATAGGTAGAGAGCAGAGTCAATGAGGTACACAGACAGACGGACGGGCAGGGAGAGTATTGGGTACATGCTATTCTCTTGAATTGCTCTAATATTTATTCCTCACTATACTCACAAAGAGAGACAGCAGAATGAGGTTCCAGGGAAACTGCCTCCTGTTAGAGAGATAAAGAGAATTCAGGTTGGTAAATTCACTCTATAATATTGCATGTTATCATTCTACCATCATTGTATGACTACCATTTACTATGGATGATCACAACCATAATCTATGAAGGATGTTAGAAATACCGTATTAACGTGTTATATCTGCTTAATACATGTGTAAAGTGTTGGTGTTCATGCATATTAAAACTACATTTAACTATTTGATTTAATGAATATCCCATCTGTTTTTTGACGTGACAGTCAAGATGTGACGTAGTTGCTGTGTACTACCCAGATTGTAATTTTCATAGGAGGGAAACTATTACCTGATTTGTTCCCCACAGCAGTTCAGTGCAATGTAGGTGGCCAAGAACATCATGCTGTCGAAAAGCAAAAAGAAACCAGTTCATTATTAACACAATTACATGGCTGAATCCCAAATAACCCCCTCCCCCTCACCCCTTCATTTGCACGTTCACGCACGCCTCCGCCATATGCACAAGTGTCCCAAAACTGAGGGAGTGAAAATTATGGAGGGTGTAGGGGCTAATTGGGTCATTCCACAGAATGAGTGTCTTTTGCATCCCTTTGATATTTTAAGTTGAAATTGTGTACTAATATTGAATTTGAATTTTGAAAGCCTATTATATTAAATTAAGTGCCCTTTAATATAGACAACATGGGGAATTAAATCAATCAGATTTTTATATGAATAAAAACTTGCTGAAGTGCCAAAATACGTAATTTTGACATGTCCCTCTGTGACTTCAAGGAAAATGTTTACCCGCTTCATTTAACTCCAAACTTTCTCCTAAGTTTTCACCATAATTGTAAAGCTCTAGTTATTTTGTTTATTTGACAAAGTAATTTCTGAAGATTATTATTTAATGTGGTGTCATGATCGTCGTCTGGGTGGAAATGACCGGACCAAGGTGCAGCGTGGTAAGCGTACATGTCTTTTTTTTAATGAATGTCGCCAACAAAAAACAAGAAACAACAAAAACGAACGTGAAAATGACTAGGGCTATACAGGCCACTAACACAGACAACTACCCACAACTAAGTTGGAAAAACAGGCTGCCTAAGTATGATTCCCAATCAGAGACAATGATAGACAGCTGTCCCTGATTGAGAACCATACCCGGCCTAAACATAGAAACAGAAAACATAGAAATAAAGAAACTAGAATGGCCACCCTAGTCACACCCTGGCCTAACCAAAATAGAGAATAAAAGCCTCTCCATGGCCAGGGCGTGACATGTGGTTAGTGAATCATTTACGTCTATCCCTCGTTTTAAAATACACCCTGTTACTTGAGCTGAACTCTCGTTTTAATATGGTGAAACTATTCCCTTTAAAAAAAATGTTTGTAAAAACATGTGAGCTGGTTCATCTCTTTTTACCCATTTGGTGGTGTTTTGTGGTGAAAAACTGAACGGGTTGAGCTTAACATGTCAACCCTGTTACGCATAGATAGACAGGCTAGAAATGTTTTAACAATAAATAACAACACACAACAAACTCCCATTCCCTCTATCACAAGGGGATTAATGGCTCATTTATGAAATCTTCAACCCTGTTACGGTCAACCCTGTTATTTTATTTGACACTTAATAGGCACTTATTATAGTATTTTTTGTATTTAACCCTTATGAGATGGGAAAACTTAGTTTTTTTATTAAGTTAAACATGCTTTATATGACAGAATGTTAAAATTAGGTTTAAAAAAATGTTGTTAACCAAGTTACACTTCTCAGAAGACACTGACTTGGTGGAACAACCCAATTAGACCCTCCTTTAGCCACTTCGACCGAGTCAGCTATGCTGCCGGTTTCAGAGCAAAGTGGTATCACATATAACGCATCGCATTATTTTGGCGTTTGAGCAATTTAACACAAAATAATGGAGAGGCGTGCCTAATTCTGAGTCACCTGTATTTGTTTGTCAGATTTTGAGGCTTGGTACATGTAACATATGAAATACCACCCAAATTAAATATTTAACTGCTACTGAGGTAAAATGAGGTAAAATCTTGTAAAATGACAGGGGGAACTTTCTCATTTGTATTTCGTGCTTGTTTTATTATTTAAATGTGGAACATGAATTGCATCATTCAAGTCTCGAGTGTGTTCCGAAATTGATGGGTTTATTTGATCCCCTTGCCACTCTTGAAGTCACCATATGAGATCCGCCAGCAACACGTGACAACAGAGGGCCCTGCGAGCGAGTTGATAGGGGCAAGGGGCTAGGGGCTGGTTTGGGAGTCACCATCTGATGAAAAGTGAGGGCATGTCAATCAAGATGTTTGTTGTCACTTACTAGGAGCACATGTACAGGTGGGGGTGTGCCTGAATGTAAAACCTCACTGGTGCACTGTGGAGAGATGAGAGAGTGTTACACTATGTTGAGTACACACACACACACACATACACACACACTCATTTTGGATATATTTACAATGTAATGGATATGATACATACCAGAATGTGAAGAGCGCAACAATGGCCACAGTCACAAAGAGTTGGATCATCAGGATGGCATAGACCTATAACAATACAGAGAGGAGGAATAAGAGGGGATGGCCAAGATACACCCTCAGTATACTATACTGCATGCTGGATCATGCATGGGTGACATGCTTAAAGAAGTCACTGTAGCTCAGTTACAGTAATATTATTATCTGGATCGTATTTATTTGGGCACACAGTGGAAAAACGTTTTGCAACGGAAAACGAAAACGAGTGTTTCTAATTGGACGAGTATTTCTTCTAAGTCCAGGTTGTCCCTCCCTGTTTCAGTACCTTTCTGATGAAGATCCTCCTGACGGCCTGGTCGTCCCAGGAGAACTGGGTTTGCATCTCCTCATAGTCTGACAGGGAGGGAAGACAGAGGGTTAAACATCATAAAACAGCAGATGTGTGTAAGGATTCACCTCTAACCTCTGGTTACATCACACGCTGCAATGTTCGTTGCTGCCCATCTATCTTTGTTCTATAGTAAGGTGTGTGTGTGTGTGTGTGTGTGCGTGCGTGCGTGTGTGTGCAACCGGATGTAGAAGAAGAGCACTACATAATGTAGCCATAAAGGTGCCCATTGTTAAAGGGGATGAGATATTCCTGTGTAACTGACTAGTTGAGATACAAAGACGTTTTGATATTACCTGCAGTAGCCTCTTCATAGCTGGGTGGGTACTCTTTGCCTGTCTTTGGAGACACCTGAATATATGGTGAGAGACACAAATGGTCAGAGATACCAGTCGTTAGAAGTAGTATCAAACTGAAAGACACTTTTAATAAACACTTTAACAAAACTTCAGAAAACACTTCACCCTTACAGGGCCGGCTCGCCCTTAACACGGATCACATTGTGCATGTAGATCGCTAGGGGCCCCACAATTTAATAACATTTATGGAAAACACTTAGGCTATGGATGAAAGTTTGAATAGTAAAATACACAAAGTGTAAATTTGATATTTAGTAGTGTATAAGCAGGTTTCCTCTTGTTATGTCAGTCACTGAGTGACATAGCCATGAAGCATGGCTTTAAATGGACTAATGTCCTCTTGAGTCATGTTTTGTGTCCATATAAAAAACAACTTTTCGCAAGAGGTGGGGGGGCACCCAACCAAATCTCAATGGGGCCCGCAAAAGGCTAGAGCCGGCACTGCACTCTTATAGCATAAAACTCACTTCATCCAACTCAACTTCTTTCAACTCAACTTCCTTTTGCTGCTATAAGACAAAATGGCCAGGTGAATGATAACAGTTTAAGTTTAACAAACAATTTATGAACTTGCTATATTGTATTCTATGATTCTATTCATGCATTCAACTCCTCATGATCCACTGAAAATCCAGATAGGCTACATGTAGAGGCCTGTATCAGTGTAAACAAGCCTCCATGTTTCATCAGTGTTTAGGATAGGATAAGGATTAGGATACTCTTAGTAGGCAGCCATCTTAGTTTTGCTGACTTATGCTGCATTCGTAACCAAGTGGGAGGTGGGAATTGACCAATTTTGATGTCACAAATACCAGTTGGATGCATTCACATGCTTTAAACTCGTTCACAAATGTTGATTGGCTACAAGCTGCGTAAACCATAAACTAAAAGTACAGTTGTCATGCTTGTAAAAAAAATTATAGTTTTCAAAAACCATATTAATAGATTGCTTTTTATAAATAATGTTTTGTCGTTGCATTTAACTGCTGAAAATGCTGTTATCGCAGTCATTTCCTTAGTTGGTGATGTCAGAGGTTAGCATGTGGGAGAAGTGAGAGCTCAAGATGATAGACGAGTTTCCCACTAGTAATTACCAGTTGGAGGGTCATTCAAATGGATTTTTCTCAGTCGTATGTGGTAAATTCCCAGTTGGTTATGAACATAGAAATAGATGGTGCGTTCCTCTGCCCAGGCGTTGCTGACGCATGCCAGATCTTACAATGACTGGATAGGTATTTAACATATAAGCTAACCACATATTATGTTATAACAATCTGGTGCCTGGCGGCACAGTCGATGACGTGGCATGCAACCATTGGTTGACCCATGTAACGTCTGAGCAGGGGAACGCGTGTACAGTGAATGAGTATAACATTATAGAAAGATAAATATTTGTCCATCTCTCTTTCTCAGTTTTTTAGATTATAGTTTATGATGACATGCACGGTATATCACAGAGAGAAAACCACAAATAATGTCTGGAATTGGAAATTCAGAACAGCAACCAATTTCTGCTCACCTCAGCTTTGAAGCACTAATTTGGTAAGAGAGAAAGAAATCTTTACCTTTCCCTTGGTCATGTTTGTGTCTTTTTTTTAATCCCTTTAGCGTTGACTTTCTGTTGTTTACGGTGTTGTTGTTGTCCTTGTTCTTATGATGTCTTTCAAAGGTTTGTCAACATCAGTAGTAGATTTCCTTCTATATGATAAAGCTCCCTTTTTGTCCTTTTCTTTTTGTGTCCCTTACGTCTTTTTTCTGTTATTTTCTTTTAGGTTTCCCTCAGTTGTGGTACAGTAGAAGAGAGAGATTGAAGTTGTTCTTACAGTGGCTGTGCTGAATCTGTCTCCACTGTGCAGATTACAACCAACCAAGCCCGATATAGAGCACTATTAGGAGGTTAATCCCTTTCCAACCCTGATCCCATTTCCCCCCATATCTCTGCTCTAATGAGGCCGTTCGAGCAACATCCAGGTAAGGTTCCAGCATTGGGACGTGCAGGAATGTACCACTGCCTTAACCCAAAAAGGGGTGGTTGATATCTTTGAAGTAACGGGGGGGGGGGGGGGGGGGGTAACATATCTGAATTACATGTGTGTTATGTAGCATACTGACCCCGATGGTAGAATTACAGTAGTAGGAAGGGGGCCTCTGCCAGTCAAACCCATCCCACACATCATCCAAATCTATTTTAATAATACACTTTATAAACCTTTTATAAAACCATCAATAATATCCACCTCTTTGTCTCTCTGTCTGTCTGGCCCTCTCCTCCCCCTGATTCTCTCTTCCTCAATCTAGACCAGCAGTCCCCAAACAATTCCACAATTCCGGGAATGATAGTCCTCAAGAGCCATTAGAAACATTATTTCAGATAACTTATTTTCTAATCAATCATGTATTTTTCAAAAAATGAATTTCAAATAATACGATAAATAGATAGGAAAAACACAGCTCTTGTGAAACAGTGACATCATGTCTTTGTGTAAGACTAGTTTAGTAACAGCCAGGTAGGATTAATGAGATAGAGGTTAAGAACATTATGTTCCTGAGACGACCCACACATAGAATCATAATGGGATTTACCTGGAACAGTCATACCACAACAACCTTTGATCGTGTGCTGTACCATTCATTAAGATCCTTTTCTAGAACCTATTGTCTTATGTAACCTCTAGTGTCTCTATTCCACTGCCATCACACAGTATCTACATGGAAAACACAAGTCAACAACAGTATGGTTATTATGAGAAACTCCTATCTGCTTTCCTTGTGGCTCAGGTATGACATAGCTTGACTGAAACTAGAAAATCAGACAAGGCTCTCGTTTCTCACAGTTATGCCTGTCTCTGGTTATCTATCCTTGGTTGCATTCACGGTGCTTTATTTCTTGAGCAATCATAAGAGCCATACCACCAGCCTATTTACAAATGCTGAAGTATTCAAACATATCCATGACACACACAACATAACAATTGTTTATGAAGTCAAATATGTTGACCCACACACATTATCATAATAAGATTTAACAGAGCCAGAGGGAGTGGTTTGAAAGAATATATACTCTACTCTACTCTACTCTAATCTACTCTAGGAGCACTGTCTGGAACAGGACTGCCAGCACAACCTGGATATCCCTGATGGAAAACAGTGATTGGATTCCTGATTGAACTGTCCTGTTAGTAAGTGTGAAGGGCACAGCCTAGAGTTTAGACAGTACATTTCCACTTCCACATCCCATGCCTATAGAGGGCAGCAGAAACCAGGTCAGGTGCTGAGAGTGCCAGTAGGCTTGAGAATGATTGGCAGGTGATTGCAGATTGAGATGGGGCTTGAGTAGCTTATGTTATGTTATGTTATGTTATGTTATATTATGTTATGGCATGCCTTTTTGTTTATATTTTTATTTTATTTTGATCACCAACAATTGAACATCTATGAACTGCTTAGGATTGCTGACTACAGAGCCTGGAAAGAGCTCACCCTGGTATTTAAGCTCTCTTTTTAGACACATGTAACCAAAACCACTTTTGTGTAATAAATCAGACTGATACCAATTCTTGGTGTACAGTCTGAAACAAAGCACTGCAAAAACTAGTAAAGTTTTCTTACAAGCCAGAATGTTGGATAATATTACATTTGAACTTACCGGTTGTTTGTGCGGTTGGTCCTTCAGCTGGTCAAAATTTGAAAAAAAATATCCACAGGAAAACATTTTTACCCAACTTTTTTGAGTGCTGGTACTGGCGTTGGGATTTCCTGGCACATGCCCAAAGGAATGTAAACACCTGCAAGACTTCCGTTAGTACAGTGGCTTCGGAAAGTATTCAGAGCCCTTCCCTTTTTCCACATTTTGCTACGTTACAGCCTTATTCAAAAATGCATTGAATGATTTTCTCATCAATCTACACACAATACTCCATAACACCAAAGCGTAAACAGGTTTTTTAAATTTTTTGAATCAACAGAAATACCTTATAGCTATGAGACTCGAAATTGTGCTCAGGTGCATCTTGTTTCCATTGGTCATCCTTGAGATGTTTCTACAACTTGATTGGAGTCCACCTGTGGTAAATTCAATTGATTGGACATGATTTGGAAAGGCACACACCTGTCTATATATGGTCCCACAGTTGACAGTGCATGTCAGAGCAAAAACCAAGCCATGAGGTCGAAGGAATTGTCCGTAGAGCTCCGAGACAGGATTGTGTCGAGGCACAGATCTGGGGAAGGGTACCAAAAAATGTCTGCAGCATTGAAGGTCCCCAAGAACACAGCGGACTCCATCATTCTCAAATGGAAGAAGTTTGGAACCTCCAAGACTCTTCTTAGAGCTGGCCCCCCGGCCAAACTGAGCAATCGGGGGAGTAGGGCCTTGGTCAGGGATGTGACCAAGAACCCGATGGTCATTCTGACAGAGCTTCAATGTTCCTCTATGGAGATGGGAGAACCTTCCAGATGGACAACCATCTCTGCAGCACTCCACCAATCAGGCCTTTATGGTAGAGTGGCCAGACGGAAGCCACTCTTCAGTAAAAGGCACATGACAGTCTGCTTGGAGTTTACCGAAAGGCACATAAAGGACTCTCAGACCATGAGAAGCAAAGATTCTCTGGTCTGAAGAAACCAAGATTCAACTCTTTGGCCTGAATGCCAAGCATCACGTCTGGAGGAAACCTGGCACCATCCCTGCGGTGAAGCATGGTGGTGGCAGCATCATGCTGTGGGGATGTTTTTCAGCGGCAGGGACTGGGAGTCTAGTTCAGATTGAGTAAAAGATGAAGGGAGCCAAGTACAGAGAAATCCTGGGGCAAAGGTTCACCTTCCAACAGGACAACAAACCTAAGCACACAGGCAAGACAACGCAAGAGTGGCTTCGGGACAGATCTCTGAATGTCCTTGAGTGGCCCAGACTTGAACGCGATCGAACATCTCTGGAGAGACCTGAAAATAGCTGTACAGCGACGCTCCCCATCCAACCTGACAGAGCTTGAGAGGATCTGCAGAGAACAATGGGAGAAACTCCTCAAATACAGGTGTGCCAAGCTTGTGGTGTCATACCCAAGAAGTACTGAGTGAAAGGTCTGAATATTTATGTAAATGTAATTTTTCAGTTTTTTATTTTTTATACGTTTGCAAACATTTCTGAAAACCTGTTTTTGCTTTGTCATTATGGGATATTGCGTGCAGATTGATGAGGGCAAAAAAAACATTTAATCAATTTTAGAATAAGGCTGTAACGTAACAAAATGTGGAAAAAGTCTAGGGGTCTGAATACTTTCCGAAAGCACTGTATGCATGTATCGGGTGCATGTACTTCCGTCTTGTGCACTGCCTTAGCTGATGAGCGAACAAGTATTGATTGCCACACACAGAGACCCACATTTTGAAGTCGATTTAATAATACTTTCCTGTGGATATTTTGTCTGAAATTTTGACCCGACTAAAAACCAACCCCTTGCACAAATGGAAGAGAAGGTACATACAATGTAACTATCTTCACTTATGCTTACTTACTTCCACCTTATATGCACACATTCAGACAGGTCAAGGAACATTTTGTCAGGCCTAAAACCCCTAGACATAGTGAGAACTAGCCCAAGATGTACTCTTAAGGATCCTACCATTACTAGTTCAGGTCCAAGGACCTTATATGTTCTTTTCAGAGGTAGACTGGCTCTGGCAGCCAAAACAGCCAAATACTTAATCTAAACGTGAATCGATTCTCAATTGCAGTACTGCTACTGAAACATAACGCCTTTTATTTTCCTATCACAACAAATAATTTCACAAATGCAAAATATACACTTAATGTACACTGTTAACCGTCTTTATCACAGTTGCAGCCGATAGTACTTTTCAGTGACAACACATTTCTGGCAGCCTTCTCCCTTTACACACTGGTGTTTGGAGCATGCTAGATACCTAATTGGTACAGGTGGTCCCTCTGTCTCCGTCTGTCTTCCATAAACACACGTTGTAACATGGAGATATGGCCATCTGGGAACACTAACCATAACCCTAACCTTTTGATTTTTGAAAATAAATTCTCGCTGATATCTTACTGGTTAAATTGATACACACTTTTTTATAGGGTTAGGGTTAGTTATCCCACACGGCCATAATACATATTATGTCCACGTTACATCGCTTGTTTACGGAAGACATAGGCGGCCACCTGTGCTAATTAGCTATCTAACTAGCATCGGCATTTTAGTTCACATGGAGCCAAATGTGGGCGAATGTAACCGCTGAAAACCCTACATATGGAGAAGAAAAGGGAGAAGAAGGGTTTTCAAGAGGACCTAAATCCTAACCTTAAAGGGGCGTTCTGCAGTTGAAACAATACCAAAATGTTTACCCCGCCTCTGTTTTGGTAAAAAGCTGAGGAATGGACCTGGAGAAATGTAACCACTCTTAAATTTGTAGACAGAGCTATTAATGCACGGACAAAATTATAGTTTTATACATTTACAATGTACATTTACAATGAGGCATTAATAAGTAATATTCCTCAAGAATCAATGAGTATGTAATGAATTTACAAGTCCAAAGATGGATTTAGCATCTGCGGATTGCCCTTTTAATCATTAAGGGGGAAACACTAAACGGACTTTAGATCAGCACCCAGCAGCAATCCTACTCCAATCGAGTCAGCAGCTTGCTGTGTCATGCTCATTATGGCCGATAGGTGGTGACAGTGTACCATCTGTAAAGTTATGGTCATAGATGTCAAACGTTCTATATCGATGGTTATGGTGTCATACTCTGCTGTATGGTTCTTTATCAGCTCATTACTGTAAGAATACACAAAACCCTGATGGGAAATGGTATTCTCTGTTAAAGAGGTCAATTTGATCATTGAAATATCTAGAGACTTTTGCAAGATGGATACCTATAGTTATTTTCTGTTGAGGTTGAAACATTTAAACATTTAAACATTTATTTCACCTTTATTTAACCAGGTAGGCCAGTTGAGAACAAGTTCACATTTACAACTGTGTATTGGCCAAGATAAAGCAAAGCAGTGCGACAAAAACAACAACACAGTTACACATAAAACAAACGTACAGTCAATAACACAAAATATTTAAAAAATTGAGAAATCTATGTACAGTGTGTGCAAATGTAGAAGAGTAGGGAGGTAGGCAATAAATAGGCCATAGAAGCGAAAATAATTACAATTTAGCATTAACACTGGAGTGATGGATGTGCAGATGGTGATGTGCAAGTAGAGATACTGGGGTGCAAAAGAGCAAGAAGATAAATAACAATATGGGGATGAGGTAGTTGGGTGGGCTATTTACAGATTGGCTGTGTACAGGTACAGTGATCGGTAAGCTGCTCTGACATGCTTAATGCTTAAAGTTCGAGAGGGAGATGTAAGACTCCAGCTTCAGAGATTTTTGCAATTCGTGACCATGACCATGACATTGCTGGGCCATATTTAGTGTAGTTGTCCAACTTTATGTGTCTGTCTGTCTGTCTGAGTCCCTCTGTTGTTATGTCAACTGCTTGTTTCTCTTTTACTGTGCAAAGAGCAGATAAAGGGGGATTCATAAAATATGAATAGCTACTGCAGTGGATATTTACCATAGAGTGGGATCGACTACATTGGTTCATAATTGATGCACAATTTACTTTTCGTAGTTTAGTCATTCACAGTATTGTTTTTCTTACTTGATAAACTTCAGTTCTAGAATTACATCATTCATATGTCATGTAGTCTGTGACGCACTTGCTATCTCTTCAGCTGTAATCATCCACTAGGTGGCGCATGAAGACCTGTTTTCGTGCCGTGTGTTCTAGACAGTGCAGTGTTCTACACTGTACATTCTGTTCCCAAAGCTTGGCGCTATTTATACCTTTCAAATCTGCTCTCTCTAGCTGAAAAACATTTAGGAGGTTTTGGCTTCCTTGCTTGACAAACTGCAGTATTTTAGGGTAAAATCAGGTAAAGAAGCCATCAATCTGGTGCTAGAGTGAATATGTAGCTTCACTGACAGCTGGTTGGTAATTCTATGCAAACATTTTCAAAAATAAAACCGCTATAAAGTACTTTTATTCATATCTGTCTGATGTGAAAGCACTACATTATTTTTTAGGAACGGGATCAATGACTTACATAAACCCTGGAATGCAAATGCTATCTATTGGCCAATGAGAGGTTTGAAGCCACTGTTGTGTTGGCCACATTGGCACTCCCCAGAAGAAGCAGTCCTCCACAGGAATTAATCAAATTTCAATTCAAATAAAATATATATATATAAATATTTAAGTATTTTTGTAGTTGTAGTGAAGACAGTAACATTAGTACTTTATAAATAATTATAATTGAAGGATTTTTTTTAAATATATATTCTTTTTTATGTGTACGTCACATAATATCAATTAAAACCATGCATTAAGGTATCTGTAATAGAATAATATATTAAACTTGTCAAAGACAAATGTAGACATTAACAAATGCATTTTATAGCTTCCAAAATATGTTTTACAATGGTGGGTGAGTACCAAGATCGAGGCGAGTATATATACAGTACTGTTCAAAAGTTTAGACACACCTACTCATTCAAGGGTTTATCTTTATTTTGACTATTTTCTACATTGTAGAATGATAGTGAAGACATCAAAACTATGAAATAACACATATGGAATCCTGTAGTAACCAAAAAAGTGTATACCAAATCAAAATATATTTTATATTTGATATTCTTCAAAGTAGCCACCCTTTGCCTTGATGACAGCGTTGCACACTCTTGGCATTCTCTCAACCAGCTTCATGAGGTAGACACCTGGAATGCGTTTCAATTAGGTGTGCCTTGTTAAAAGTTATTTTGTGGAATTTCTTTCCTTCTCAATGTGTTTGAGCCAATCAGTTGTGTTGTGACAAGGTAGGGGTGGTATATGGAAGATAGCCCTATTTGGTAAAAGACCAAGTCCGTATTATGGCAAGAACAGCTCAAATAAAAAAAGAGAAACGACAGTTCATCATTACTTTAAGACATGAATGTCAGTCAATCAGGAACATTTTATGGACTTTGAAAGTTTCTTCAAGTGCAGTCGCAAAACAATCAAGTGCTATGATGAAACTGTCTCTCATGAGTACCGCCACAGGAAAGGAAGACCCAGAGTTACCTCTGCTGCAGAGGATACGATGCTTCACAGAGTTCAAGTAACAGACACATCTCAACATCAACTGTTCAGAGGAGACTGAGTGTATCAGGCCTTCATGGTCAAATTGCTGGAAAGAAACCACTACTAAAAGACACCAATAAGAAGAAGAGACTTGTTTGTGCCAAGAAACACGAGCAATGGACATTAGACTAGTGTAAATTTGTCCTTTGGTCTGATGATTCCGAATATGAGATTTTTGGTTCCAACTGCCGTGTCTTCGTGAGACGCAGAGTATGTGAATGAATGATCTCCGCATGTATGGTTCCCACCGTGAAGCATGAAGGAGGAGGTGTGATGGTGTTTTGCTGGTGACACTGTCTGTGATTTATTTAGAATTCAAGGCACACTTAACCAGCATGGCTACCACAGCATTCTCAAGCGATACGCCATCCCATCTGGTTTGCGCTTAGATGGACTATCATTTGTTTTTCAACAGGACAATGACCCAACACACCTCCAGGCTGTGTAAGGGCTATGTGACCAAGAAGGAGAGCGATGGAGTGCTGCATCAGATGACCTGGCCTCCACAATCACCTGACCTCTCATTCTCCGTGGCCGGTGTGAGTAAGACATTTAAACGTGTTAAACCAGACGGCATCCCTAGCCGCGTCCTCAGAGCATGCGCAGACCAGCTGGCTGGTGTGTTTACGGACATATTCAATCTCTCCCTATCCCAGTCTGCTGTCCCCACATGCTACAAGAGGGCCACCGTTGTTCCTGTACCCAAGAAGGCAAAGGTAAATTAAGTAAATTACTATTGCCCCATAGCACTCACTTCTGTCATCATGAATTGTTTTGAGAGACTAGTCAAGGATCATATCACCTCCACCTTACCTGTCACCCTAGACCCACTTCAATTTTCTTAGAATTGGTCCACAGACGATACATTCTCCATCACACTGCACATTGCCCAATCCCATCTGGACAAGAGGAATACCTATGTAAGAATGCTGTTCATTGACTATAGCTCAGCATTCAACACCATAGTACCCTCCAAGCTCATATTTAAGCTTGAGTCCCTGGTTATCAACCCCGCCCTGTGCAATTGGGTCCTGGACTTCCTGACCAGGTGGAGAAGGTAGGAAACGACACCTCTACTTCGCTGATCCTCAACACTGGAGCTCCACAAGGGTGCGTGCTCAGCCCCCTCCTGTACTCCCTGATCACCCATGACTGCGAGGCCACACACGCCTCCAACTCAATCATCAAGTTTGCAGATGACACAACAGTAGTGGGCTTGATTACCAACAATGACTGGACAGACTACAGGGAGGAGGTGAGGGCACTCAGAGTGTGGTGTCAGGAAATCAACCTCTCACTCAACGTTAACAAAACAAAGGAAATGATCGTGGACTTCAGGAAACAGCAGAGGGAGCACCGACCTATCCACATCGAAGGGGCAGCAGTAGAGAAGGTGGGAAGTTTAAAGTTCCTCGGCGTACACCTCGCAGACAAACTGAAATGGTTCACCCATACAGACATTGTGGTGAAATTTGGCTTGTCACCTAAAACCTTCCCAAACTTTTACAGATGCACAATTGAGAGCATCCTGTCGGGCTGTATCACCGCCTGGTACGGCAACTGCTCCGCCCACAACCGTAAGGCTCTCCAGAGGGTAGTGAGGTCTGCACAACGCATCACCGGGGGCAAACTACCTGCCCTCCAGGACAACCTACACCACCCGATGTCACAGGAAGGCCATAAAGATCATCAAGGACAACAACCCCCCGAGCCACTGCCTGTTCACCCCGCTATCATCCAGAAGGCGAGGTCAGTACAGGTGCATCAAAGCAGGGACCGAGAGACTGAAAAACAGCTTCTATCTCAAGGCCATCAGACTGTTAAACAGCCACCACTAACATTTAGTGGCCGCTGCCAACATACTGACTCAACTCCAGCCACTTTAATAATGGGAATTGATGGAAATTATGTAAAAATGTATCACTAGCCACTTTAAACAATGCCACTTAATATAATGTTTACATACCCTACATTACTCATCTCATATGTATATGTATATACTGTACTCTATATCATCTACTGCATCTTGCCATCTTTATGTAATACATGTATCACTAGCCACTTTAAACTATGCCACTTTATGTTTATATACCCTACATTACTCATCTCATATGTATAGACTGTACTCTATACCATCTACTGCATCTTGCCTATGCCGTTCTGTACCATCACTCATTCATATATCTTTATGTACATATTCTTCATCCCTTTACACTTGTGTGTATAAGGTAGCAGTTGTGGAATTGTTAGGTTAGATTACTTGTTGGTTATTACTGCATTGTCGGAACTAGAAGCACAAGCATTTCGCTACACTCGCATTAACATCTGCTAACCATGTGTATGTGACAAATAAAATTTGATTTGATTTGATTTGTTATACTCTTGTTCCATTCTTTTACTTAGATTTGGGTTTATTAGGTAGTTGTTGTGGAACTGTTAGATTACAGCTTAGATATTGCTGCACTTCCGGAACTAGAAACACAAGCATTTCGCTACACTCGCAAAAACATCTGCTAACCATGTGTATGTGACCAATAAAATTTGATTTGATTTGAATTTAGATGGTTTGGGAATGGTTGGACCGCAGAGTGAAGGAAAACCAGCCAACAAGTGCTCAGCATATGTGGGAACTCCTTCAAGACTGTTGGAAAAGCATTCCAGGTGAAGCTGGTTGAGAGGATGCCAAGAGTGTGCAAAACTGTCATCAAGGCAAAGGGTGGCTACTTTGAAGAATACCAGATATGTATTTTGGTCACAGATACATTAACAAAAAAAGGTAGGGACATGGATCAGAAAACCAGTCAGTATCTGATGTGACCACCATTTGCCTCATGCAGCGCGACACTCATTGGCATAGAATTGATCAGGCTGTTGATTGTGGACTGTAGAATGTTGTCCCACTCCTCTTCAATGGTTGTGCGAAGTTGCTGGATATTGGCGGGAACGGGAACTCGCTGTCGTACACATCAATCCAGAGCATCCCAAACAGGCTCAATGGGTGACATGTCTAGTGCGTATGCGGGCCATGGAAGAACTGGGACATTTTCACCCTCCAGGAATTGTGTACAGATCCTTGCGACAGATCCTGCATTATCATGCTGAAACATGAGGTGATGGTGGCGGATGAATGGCACGATAATGGGCCTCAGGATCTCGTCACGGTGTCTCTGTGCATTCAAATTGCCATCGATAAAATGCAATTGTGTTCGTTGTCCGTAGCTTATGCCTGCCCATACCATAACCCCACCGCCACCATGGGGCACTTTGTTCACAACGTTGACATCAGCAACCGCTTGCCCACACGATGTCATACACACGGTCTGTGATTGTGAGGCCGGTTGGACAAACTGCCAAATGCCAAATTGAAAGTTGGAGGTGGCTTATGATAGAGAAATTAACGTTCAATTATCTGGCAATAGATTAGATGGACATTCCTGCAGTCAGCATGCCAATTGCACACTCCTTCAAAACTTGAGACATATGTGGCATTGTGTTGTGTGACAAAACTGCACATTTTAGTGTGGCCCTTTTGTCTCCAGCACAAGGTGCACCTGTGTAATGATAATGCTGTTTAATCAGATTCTTGAAATGCCACACCTGTCAGGTGTATGGATTATCTTGGCTAAGGAGAAATGCTCACTAACAGGTATGTAAACACATTTGTGCACACAATCTGAGAGAAATATGATTTTTGTGCGTATGGAATATTTCTGGGATATTTTATTTCAGTTCATGAAACATGGGACCAACATTTTACATGTTGCGTTTATATTTTTGTTCAGTGTATATATACAGTGCCTTCGGAAAGTATTCAGACCCCTTGACTTTTTCCACATTTTGTTAGGTTACAGACTATTCTAAAATTGATTCAATTGTTTGTTTTTTCTCATCAACCTACACACGTAATGTGAAAGCAAAAACAGATTTTTAGAAATGTTTGCTAATTTATAAAAAATAAAAAACCTGAAATATCACATTTACATAAGTATTCAGACCCTTTACTCAGTACTTCATTGAAGCACCTTTGGTAGTGATTATAGCCTCGAGTCATCTTGGGTATGACGCTACAAGCTTGGCACACCTGTATTTTGGGAGTTTCTCCCATTCTTCTCTGCACATCCTCTCACATCCTCTCAGGTTGGATGGGTAGTGTTGCTGCACAGCTATTTTCAGGTCTCTCCAGAGATGTTCGATCGGGTTTCCTCCAGACGTGATGTTTGTCATTCAGGCGAAATAGTTCAATCTTGGTTTCATCAGACCAGAGAATCTTGTTTCTCATGGTTTGAGTCTTTAGATGCCTTTTGACAAACTTCGAGCAGGCTGTCATGTGCCTTTTACTGAGGAGTGGATTGCTGCCACCACCTGTTCTCGGGGTGATGAGAGGGGTTGGGTTTGCGCCAGACATAGCATTTTCCTTGATGGACAAAAAAGCTCAATTTTAGTCTCATCTGACCAGAGTACCTTCTTTCATATGTTTGGGGAGTCTCCAAAATACGTTTTGGCGAAGACCAAACGTGTTTGCTTATTCTTTTCTTTAAGCAATGTATTTTTTCTGGCCACTCTTCCGTAAAGCCCAGCTCTGTGGAGTGTACAGCTTAAAGTGGTCCTATGGACAGATACTCCAATCTCCGCTGTTGAGCTTTGCAGCTCCTTCAGGGTTATCTTTGGTCTCTTTATTGCCTCTGATTAATGCCCTCCTTGCCTGGTCCATGAGTTTTGGTGGGCGGCCCTCTCTTGGCAGGTTTGTTGTGGTGCCCAAGTCTTTCAATTTTTAATAACGGATTTAATGGTGCTCTGTGGGATGTTCAAAGTTTTGGATATTTTTTTATAACCCAACCCTGGTCTGTACTTCTGCACAACTTTGTCCCTGACCTGTTTGGCGAGCTCCTTGGTCTTCATGGTGCCCCTTGCTTAGTGGTGTTGCAGACTCTGGGGCCTTTCAGAACAGGTGTATATATATATACTGAGATCATGTGACAAATCATGTGACACTTAGATTGCACACAGGTGGACTTTATTTAACTAATTGTGTGACTTCTGAAGGTAATTGGTTTAACCAGATCTTATTTAGGGGCTTCATAGCAAAGGGGGTGAATACATATGCACGTACCACTTTTCCGTTTACAAGTCATTTTTAAAATTTCACTTCACCAATTTGGACTATTTTGTGTACGGCCATTACATGAAATCCAAATAAAAATCAATTTAAATTACAGGTTGTAATGCAACAAAATAGGAAAAATGCCAATGGGGATGAATACTTTTGTAAGGCACTGTATCTTGTGGGTCCTCAAATGTTAGATGAGCTCTGAATGCTCACTGTATCTTTCTCTGATCATCATCTTTTTAATATCAGGACAACACACACACATGCATTGCACACGCACACACACACACAGATTCTCTCTCTCTTCACTAATCATAATCGCTGTTCTCTTTTCTTAATCTCCAGAAAAGCACAGATTTCAGTTACACTGTGGACACGTCCCGTTGTATTAACTTTTATCTGTATGTATCTAGCTCTGCGGCAAGTAGCGCTGGGCTGGGTCATATAACTTACTTCATCTACTCAGTCAATTTCAGAAACACTCGACACATTTACCCACATTATATTCTATCAAATATATTTGTACACGGTTTGCATCCTAAGCATTCTGTCGCTGCATGGTTCATTGTTATATCTGCTCTGTGAGGATGAGTGTGTTTATCTGTAGGTTGTGTGCTTATATGATATGTTTGGTAGAGTTAATGGTAATAGTGGCTTCTATGTAAGTCGATGACACAAAAAAAGTCAGAGTTAAGAAGAGTCATACAGATAAAGTACGGTATATAATGTCATTTAATATTGGTTCTCTATGGAAGAAGTTTAAACATGAAACATTTACAAAATATACACAAGGTGATGCATGGATCAATTAACAATAGTTATATTTCAATAATATAGGTTCAAATCAAACACTTTTTGACATGGTTTGTGCACATGGTTCCATCGGTTGCTCTCTTGTTGCGGTAAGAATGAGGGTTGGGGTTTGTAATGCTCCAGGGAAGACCAATGAACACATACAGTAGATGCACACCTTGCATCACCCAAACAATCGGGCACCTCTTGAACATAGCACCCTTGCTTTGTCTTCAATGGTGCTAACATCATACAGCAATCAACTCAAACAAATGGAGTAGGAACCAGTCACAAATATTATATCCAATATGTACAACAATAGAATACCTTAAAACATAACCCGACAAATATGGTCTAAAATGTCCAAATAGTGTCTCCCTGATTACAGCATACAAATACAATCCATCCTAATCTCAATTCTTACAAATGTAAATAATACATTTTCTCATCAAATCCCAAATATTTGATTTCCAAAAAGATTGATGAAGTGATTTTGAAAATAGCTTAGGTCATTATAACAGTGTATAACACAGTCAGTTAGGGATCTAATAGTGTGTTTTATACATTGCTATTGCTCTATCATATGGGTTGATTTCAGATGTGTGTTGATGTATGGAAAGTGCTTTGTTATTCATTGAACAGCCTGTGTAGGGTGAATGTGTAGGAAGAAAATATATAGTTTGTGTGTATTTCCCTTTCTCATGTGAAGAGGGTGTCCTTCCTTCTTGCTGGCTTGCCCCTGTCTGTCTGTTGCGGACAGAAGGACATAGTGAAGCGTGGAATCAGAGAGGAGGAATGGAACAGAATTTTGGTCTTCAATCACTGTCACCGGGAGTTATGGGTAATGGAGGATTTTTAGACCCTCGTCCCTCAACTTTGGGAGTTGAGTTGGTCTAAGATGGTGCTTTGCCATTTAACTCACAGCACACCGACTTGTTCAGCAGACTATAAGTCTATGAGTCTTTTAGAGATTTTACCAGCTCTGAGTATTGTTCATGAGGTCATAGTTCAAGAGTCTCCACCCTCCTCTTTTCCTCCATCTTGCTTTGAGATGCCTCTCAGTCCACTCATTCACCTTGTCCAACCCTGCTTCTGCCCCAGTCCCAGCTTCAGCACACACAGCTCATTGAAGAGAGCCTGATGGTGACTGGCTGGTGGCTTATGGCTGGAGTGAAGGGATCATGAGGGTGTTTCCCAAGAGGACTGCCCCTTTCGGGGGTCCGATAGTCAGTGGGTGTCCCTGTGGACTGTGGTTCCTCCAGGCCCTTAGAGGTCGATGCTGAAGGCCAGCAGTTTGTCGGAGTGCAGGTTGTTGAGGGTGCGCAGGTCGGGCAGGCGCAGCAGCAGCTTGGGGAAGAGGGTGCTGTCGTCAGGGCGACGGCGGGTGATGAGCGAGCGCAGGGCTTTGATCAGACTCTCCTGAAGCTGCTCCACTGCAACAACGTCAGCCATACCTGAACGGTCTGCGAGACGAGAGGAGAGAGGGTTAGATGCCTCGTGAAAAAAGCAAAACAAAACATATGTGATTTTTTAAGAGATTTAGAGTGTGTCTCTTATGAGTCTCTTACCAGCAGACACTAGCACCACAGCCATGAAGAGGGCCATCTCATCGGGCTCTAGGCCTAGAGCTCCCAGCTTCTCACTGAACTCAAACATGGCGTCCAGCAGAGTGCTCATGCCCAGCGCCCGCAGGGACATCAGGGGGTATGTTTGGCCGTTCAGGAAGGTCACCGTCTTCTCCTTGGGGTCGAACAGCGAGCAGAACCTGACCATCAGCACCTGGAAGGTGCCGGCCTTAAGCAGCATGACCTGGTCATGCTGGCTGAGACTCTGGAACCCTGGGATGCTCTTAGCAAACTCCACCACCTCCTTGACGGCCGGGGTGAAGCACTGGGAGAAGGCCTCCCATATCTGCTGGCTGGAACGATCACGGGGGGCCACGGGACATGCGTTCAGGGGACACGCCTGAGAGAGAGGGAGAGGGTTAGAATGGCTCTATGACACTCCTACAATCATGTGCGTATTGTATATATAGTAATACTAAGGAAATACACCGTATTTTAATGAGACTCACCAGAACTTTGGCACCTCCACTCAACTTCCAGGGGCAGGTAGTCTGGTTTTGAGACTTGCCGGCTGGAAAGCTGTTTTGATTGGCTTGGAAGGTCTGAGCGGACTGGCTTCCATTGGACATTGGGCATTGACTCTGATTGGATGATGGTTGGTAGGTATACTGGGCGTTGTCAACATTGTTGTTGCGTGGGCAGTGAGAGTGGGTCTGGTAGCTTTGTGTGGGGTGTGACTGGTACCCCTGAGAGGGGTTGGAATGGGAGTGGGTTTGGTGTGCCGGGTGAGAGTAGCCAGACTCATGTGCTGGATTGTTGCGGACATTGTTGTTGTTGATGTTGATGGCCATCTTGATTACTGGCTTCACATCCTCTTGAGCGAAGATGTTGTGGTAGGCAGAGGAAATGGAATCTCCAGATTCTGGACTGGCTGGGGCCTCAGAGGAAGAAGGTGAGGAGTCAATCTCCATGGATGCTGATTCGTTGAGGCTGTTCATGTAGCTCTGCATCTCGTCCAATAGCCTCTGCTTCTCACGCTTGGGGATACGCCCAAAACGCACAGCTGAGGAGAAGGAGGACAAGGGGAAAATAAGTTAGCTAATGAATTGATAATGCCGATGGCAGTTACTAGAGCTAGTATAGCAGTGGCCTGATACATATCTATCTAATTCAATATTTTACTCCCTGACACTGATTGGGAGTGCAATCACTGTATGGCATGATTACTGACTAATCCTACAGGGTACAGAGAGCTGGGGGAGATTTCTCTCCTCTCTATATAACCAGTCTGTTTCAATCAACCATCAAATGACATGGTATACCACCCCCTTTCCTCTCCTCATTTGACTCCTTCATCCCCCTCTTTATCTCTCCAAACGTCCCATCCCCCTCTCTATAGCGCACCTCCTCTGCCAAAGCTATTTATAGTCTGCTACTCTATGCTACACCCCTTCCCCCAATCTCTTTCCCTCCTGCTCCCTCTATCCTGATCACTCTCTTCCTCTTTCTACCTCGCCCCTCTCTGTGTTTCTGTTAAGCACTCGTTCTTTTCTCTATGAAAATAGGTTACTGGATCAGCTGGAGTAAACATTGTCATTGACCGAGTGACAGAGTGAGGGAGGAGAGGAGATGTCAACGTAGAGGAGAGTAGGAGGTAAAGGACTGAGAGGGTGAAGGAGTAAGAGGGTGAGGAGGTAATATGGTATGAGTAAAGGGGTGAAGGAAATAAGAGGATGATTGAATGAGAGTTAGGGATCAAGGGAATGAGAATGAGAGTGAAGGGTAAAAAGCTGGAAAGGGAAAATGGGTTAGATGAGTGACATCAAAAATGTAGTTTTAAATGAATGCCTTGTATTCATACATTAAATCTTCAAATATCAAAGGTATCAAAAAAAGCAACACCTATGTTGTGATAATAGAGCCTTTTCAGTAATTGGTGCAATGGTGCAAAGGCGCAATGGTGCAATGGCGGGTAATTTTCCTCCTCACTAACGTTTTCCTTTTATAGGTCACCTCAAAATGTTTGCTCCAGAAAAGTAGATGATTTATTATCACCTAGTTTAGAGAGATCTCAGGAGGGTACGGTGGCCTGTAGGGAAATGATGCCATACAGGAGAGGGATGGAGCTGAGCCTCTAACTGTACCAACATCCAATAATATTTGAATAGTTTACCAGTATTAGAACATGGCCTATTACATTTATTTGTAATTGTTTTTATTTTACCTTTATTTAACTAGGCAAGTCAGTTCAGAACAAATTCTTATTTTCAATGACAGCCTAGGAACAGTGGGTTAACTGCCTTGTTCAGGGGCAGAATGACAGATTTTTACCTTGTCAGCTCAGGGATTCGATCTTGCAACCTTTCAGTTACTAGTCCAACGCTCTAACCACTAGGCTACATGCCTGTATGTTATAGACTTTAGATGTGCAAACACTTTCAATCTGACACAGATGGTATAATGAAGTGGCCTGTGACCTAATTGACAAAAATAAACTGTATTTGCAACTATTTTTCCCAGGACTGAATACTACTGGGACTCCTCAGCTGCTTCTGTCATCAGTCAGAGATGGAGAAGGAGTGGAAGAAAGAACAGAAGGAGAGAGAGAACGGATGGGGCATCAAGGTGGTGTGACTGAAGAACGAGAATGATGCCAATGTAAAATGTAATGCCAGATATAGATGGAATGTTCTCTAACCATCTCTGGACATGCCCACGGAGAGACACTTCTTGAAACGGCAGTGCTGGCACCGGTTGCGGTTCATGCGCATGATCAGGCAGCTTTCATTCTTCACACACATCTTGTAGTGGATGTTCTGCTGGATGCTGCGGCGGAAGAAACCCTTGCAGCCTTCACAGGCGTGAACACCGTAATGGAAGCCAGACGCGATGTCCCCACACACCTTACACAGGAGCACCATGCCTCCTGTCTCTGTGAGGTACACAAAGAGAGGAATGATTGGTTAGACATTACAATAAACAAATATAATAAGAAAAAATTAAAAAGCCAGTGGAAGTGGTACTTACTGGTGAAGGTGCCAGTGAAGCCGCAGGGCCTCTTGGCCACCATAGGGTGGGCGTAGGTATTGCCAGAGGATGTAGTGGTTGTAGAGGCATTGGCTTCAGGGAACTGGAAGACTAGTTTGGGTGAAGGTCCTCCCCTGTTCTCCCCTCTTTCTCTCTTCAGAGGACCGATCTCGGGGAAGGAGACAGGCTCAGGAGATGAGGATTGGGAGTGGGAGGACCGGGGGGACTGGGTCTGGTACCCGCTGGAGGGGCTGCCAGGGCTGGGGCTGGCACTACCAGATGAGCCAGCATACAGTATCACACCACCTGGAGGGCAAAGAGGACGAGAAGAGAGAGAGAAGTTAGTGTCACTGCTGTCACCGTGTCACAAGGAAGCAGACAGAAGGCTATGCTGCCAGCAAACTATCTGTGCAAACATGCATAGATCAATATCTATATTTGTGTTGAAATAGTTCCACACGCACACAGACAGGCACACAATGTAGGTAGGTCAACTAACAGATAAGTGTTGAGCAATAAGCTACTTTGATTAGGTGCCTGTCTTTACTTGGCTGGGTTACCAAACATGAACACACCTCCTGCCTGTGTAGTCGACATTTAAACCATAACCAGTCTCAAAGAAGCCGATAAAAGGTCAAAGAAGGTCAGAATGTGCCTGGAGAATGAGGTCAAATCTAACTGGGGACTGACTTGATATTTGTCAATAGTCTTTTTCCAAAATGTGCATATAAGACTTCAAAACAAGCATTTTCATTCTAGCTTTGACTAATTCAGTGTTAGATGATGTGGGACCTTGAATTTATACAAAAACAAAATAATAAAACAATTCCAACAATGGCCAGGTTTTGATACAAATATTTCTTGGCTATATAAGTTACTCAAAGTTCTTACTCAAATTCTTCAATGTTCGAAAGCAAGTTGGGGATGTAAACTCGGTAATGTCTCATTACTCCCTCCCTCCCTCCCTCCCACTGTAAAGATCGTGCTCTGTGTACGAGAAGAGCGACAGCCCCTCACGTGTACACTGAGCCAGCCAGCCTGGAGCCAGCTGCCTCCTCGCTCTAAAAACAAGCCTTGCTTTTCCCCCTGGCGGCACGCCCGGAGCTTGCTCAAACCGCCAGCCACCTGACCGCCGACTCACATGGACTCCTGACACAGTTCCCGTTAGGGCTCACAAGGCGCTTTCCACAGTCCCGTGTAGACAACAGCCGCAGTACAATAACAGGCAGCTGGGAGCTCACGTTTGAAAGAGAGAGGGCTTTAGTACTGTACGTACAGAGGGAAGGCAGAGCAGGCTACTGTGTGTATACTGCCATGCATTCCACTGAGTCTCCGGAAACCCAGAGGGGGCGACATACAAAGCTGTTTTGTTGGTGTTTTACTCAGTCAAGAGAAGTTATATGTATCACAAACCCGTGCCCACATAGATTGAATGATTTTTTCAGTGACAGAACAAGCAAATTAAAGCAGTCTTACACATAGGCTATGTCCAACTGCAAGCCCATAGGTGTTACATCAGTTCCTTTGAACCTTATTATGTGAGTTACAATTCATGCAGTTACAGTTGAAGTCGGAAGTTTACATACACTTAGGTTGGAGTCATAAAAACTCGTTTTTCAACCACTCCACAAATTTCTTGTTAACAAACTATAGTTTTGGGAAAGTCGGTTTGGACATCTACTTTGTGCATGACACAAGTAATTTTTCCAACAATTGTTTACATACAGATTATTTCACTTATAATTCACTGCATCACAAATCCAGTGGGTCAGAAGTTTACATACACTAAGTTAACTGTGCCTTCAAACAGCTTGGAAAATTCCAGAACATTATGTGATGGCTTTAGAAGCTTATGATAGGCTAATTGACATAATTTGAGTCAATTGGAGGTGTACCTGTGGATGTATTTCAAGGCCTACCTTCAAACTCAGTGCCTCTTTGCTTGACATCATGGGAAAATCAATAGAAATCAGCCACGACCTCAGAAAAAATAATTGTAGACCTCCACAAGTCTGGTTCATCCTTGGGAGCAATTTCCAAATGCACGAAGGTACCACGTTCATCTGTACAAACAATAGTACGCAAGTATAAACACCATGGGCCACGCAGCCGTCATACCGCTCAGGAAGGAGACGCATTCTGTCACCTAGAGATGAACGTTGTCACGTTCCTGACCTGTTTTCTCTTGTTTTTGTATGTGTTTAGTTGGTCAGGGCGTGAGTTGGGGTGGGCATTCTATGTATTGTGTTTCTATGTTGGGTTTAATGTGTTGCCTGATATGGTTCTCAATTAGAGGCAGGTGTTTGACGTTTCCTCTGATTGAGAACCATATTAAGGTAGGCTGTTCTCACTGTTTGTTTGTGGGTGATTGTCTTCCGTGTCTGTGTATGTCGCACCACACGGGACTGTTTCGTTTTCGTTCGTGTATGTAGTCTGTTCCTGTTCGTGCGTTCTTCGTGTTATTATTGTAAGTTCGTAAATTCAGGTCTGTCTACTTCGTTTATTGTTTTGTAGGTTGTTCAAGTGTTCAAGGATATTTTCGTTTTCGTTATTATTATTAAATTCATTATGTATTCATCACACGCTGCGCCTTGGTCCGCTCATTCACCACAAGACGACCGTTACAAACGTACTTTGGTGCGAAAAGTGCAAATCAATCCCAGAACAACAGCAAAGGACCTTGTGAAGATGCTGGAGGAAACAGGTTCAAAAGTGTCTATATCCACAGTAAAACGAGTCCTATATCAACATAACCTGAAAGGCCGCTCAGCAAGGAAGAAGCCACTGCTCCAAATCCGCCATAAAAAAGCCAGACTACGGTTTGCATCTGCACATGGGGACAAAGATAAAACTTTTGGGAGAAATGTCCTCTGGTCTGATGAAACAAAAAATAGTACTGTTTGGCCATAATGCCCATCGTTATGTTTGGAGGAAAAAGGTGGATGCTTGCAAGCCGAAGAACACCTTCCCAACCGTGAAGCACGTGGGTGGCAGCATCATGTTGTGGGGGTGCTTTGCTGTAGGAGGGACTGGTGCACTTCACAAAATAGATGATATCATGAGGAAGGGAAATTATGTGGATATATTGAAGCAACATCTCAAGACATCAGTCAGGAAGTTAAAGCTTGGTTGCAAATGGGTAATCTCAATGGACAATGACCCCAAGCATACTTCCAAAGTTGTGGCAAAATGGCTTAAGGACGTCATGGTATTGGAGTGGCCATCACAAAGCCCTGACCTCAATCCTATAGCAAATGTGTTGTCAGAACTGAAAAAGCGTGTGCAAGCAAGGAGGCCTACAAACCTGATTCAGTTACACCAGCTCTGTCAGGAGGAATGGGCCAAAATTCACCCAACTTATTGTGGGAAGCTTGTGGAAGGCTACCCGAAACAAGTTAAACAATTTAAAGGCAATGCTATCAAATACTAATTGAGTGTATGTAAACTTCTGACCCACTGGGAATGTGACGAAAGAAATAAAAGCTGAAATAAATAATTCTCTCTACCATTATTCTGACATTTCACATTCTTAAAATAAAGTGATGATCCGAACAGACTTAAAACAGGAAATTTTTACTAAGATTAAATGTCAAGGAATTGTGAAAAACTGGGTTTAAATGTATTTGGCTAAGGTGTATGTAAACTTCTGACTTCAACTGTAGTTATCTGACTGATTACACACCTGATTGCATATCATTTCAATCAGACTTTTATGTTTTCAATACAGGTCAGACAAATTTGCAAATTCAATAGCATATGACTCCAATATCTTGACTGTCAGTTTTTTTCATATTTGCATCCTTTACCCCCTTTTTCCCGGGTACCTTGAATTATCTATGAAACATGTAGATCTGCCTCCTGCCTTCCCGTCTTTCTCTCTCTGCTGGAGGAGACACGTGCTGCTGGCTGGGAATGTCTGTTTAGCTTAAATTGAGTGTGCCTGATTGTAATTCCTCTGCCAGCACGTGTCAACACTGACTGACGGAGATTAACTCTGCTGGGGCTTCAGTGTTTGCATGTGGCTTCCTCTACGCTACCTGACAGTCTGACTTTAAATCCCCCCCCAACACACACATACTGCCCTATTGCACTCCTCTTTATCCTCTCACATCCCCACATACATACAGCCCCATGTGAAGTTTAGGCTCCACACCCACCTAAATTGTTTCCAGTGATTCTCACATAGTCCTGAGTTGTTGGTTAGGTTTCCAGTGTCAGGTGGCAGCACTGTGAGGGTAACCTGACCCCTGGCCTTCTCTATGGCAGAGAAAGAGTAATTTACCAGGAACCTGAGTGTGGCCTGGAGCACTACACTATGACACAGGTGACGACATGTGATATGTGGGGTAAGGCTGTATGACACAGAGCTAGCTTAAACAAATAGACAGTAACTAACCCCTCTTTCCTTCCTCTTTCATGGGAGTCACCCTTAGATGGGAATCAGCCAGGTGGCATGTTTGTATACCATATATATAGCATATCTATAAGGAAACGCCCTTTACTAACTTCCTTACCCTCTCGTGAAATGGGGTGGCACGTGGACCACTTGGCCATGAGGTAAGAGTCAGGTGGGAAAACACTCAGCTTGGACAGAAATACATATCTTTCAAACCAAATATGAAATTTATTTTATTTACCTCTAACCCTAATTGTATAAAGACCAAATAGCTCATAAACCATATTGTAATTATGTCCTTTATAACATGACAATCTAATGACTATGAGTTGAGTTTATTCAAGGTAAAGCCCACATCCCTTCCCATCTGATAACCAGGCTTCTCACCTTCCCCCCTGTCCTAAAGTCACATATATAATGGTACCATAGCCACTGCTGTTGTAGAACCTCCATACTCTGTCACTGAGGTTGAGGTCAGCTTTATCTCCAGTGCTTAGAGGGAAGTCAGCTAAACGGCCAGGGCTTAAATCAGGTGAGGAGACTCATGTGTGAGCTAATCTGATAGTGGGCAGGGTTGGAGGGAAGTGTCCGACAACGTGAGTCACACCAATGCCCTCCCTCTCTCGGTGACCCGTAACACCCTTACTCACTCCATCCTTCCCTTGTTCCCTCCAGACACTGTCTCCTTGTGTAATCTATAATCTCATTGGCCTTCATTTGTAAGTGTTTGGTGGTTTACTGAAAGAGTGACTCTATAAATAAATTACAGTGAATAAGACTGATATTCTGAAGGGAAAAATTGGTTAAAAACAAAAATACATTGAATACCAGTAGAGTAATAATAATATATTTTCCAGTTACTCATATAAACAGAATAGTCTGTGCAATTATTGGCACAAGAAGTAGGGCAATACAACAATTATCTTGGAGTAGAAGCCTATAGATACTTTGACATAGTAAGCAAACATATTATAGCTATATTATACAGACAGACTAGACGACCATTCAAACAGAATGTTCGAGGTTTTGAGTTCGCTAGTTAGGTTTATTTGTCAGGGTCATTTGTGATATCAATGAGTGGACTATTGCTACAACGTAGGCTATCCTCAACACGTGACATTTTGGCTATTGATACGATGTATAAGAAATCTATCACAATATCCGCTATATTGGATATACTGTATAATACGTCATACTATTCAGTTGTCTTTCCCAAAGAAAATATATCGGCGTAAAGAAATAAACACAAACCTAGTTAATAGGCTGATAAACGTTCTGACACTGACCAATCTCTTGCAAAGGCATAACAGGAGTCCCCCGGAAAGGCTGTGAGTAAGCCGGGAGCGCGCGAGTAAAACGAATAAATTCGGGAGGGCGGGGTGGGAATCACGCGCGGCACGTGGATGCTGAAGTTAATGCACGTGATGTCGCGCTAGGCATGCACTCGGGTAAATCAAGAGCATGATGTCCACCATTATCAGACGGTTGCCATGCATGTAATGGCTCAGATACTTATTAGACTCGAGGACATGGCTGTAAATAGGGGGCGCGGTAATTCCATACCAATGCCACAATCCCGTTACCTGCTGTTTTCGGGGAAATACTGTATCTTTGGCAATGGAGTTATTCCAGCCTCAACTGTGTAGCTAATAACATTACGTTTATGGTAATTGCTTCCTATTATCAGTGGCACCTGACTCAAAATGCAATGCTTGTGTATTGAATATTTAATTAATGCTATTAGAATATCATTCACTTTAGAATAGTGAGTGGTAAATGTAGTCACCTAGTACAGGGATTTCCTTTATTAGGGAACCACCCCCATATTGTGTCCTGCCAGAGATGAATTTACTGCTATGAATGTATGTCCTATGGAGGCCAACTTGGTCAACATATCTGTTGAAATTAAGGTTGACCACTACTCATTATTGAGAGTGGGCTTGTGGGCATCATTCCACTGATGCCAATTAGCCAATAGGATATGGTTGTCACCCAAACATATATTTAATTTAACTTAGTGTAATTCATATTTGCATAAATACTTTTTGTATTCCATATCTCGTATTTTTTTTTTTTTTTTTTTTTTTTTTTTTTATCCCCTTTTCTCCCCAATTTTTGTGGTATCCAATCGCTAGTAATTACTATCTTGTCTCATCGCTACAACTCCCGTACGGGCTCGGGAGAGACGAAGGTCGAAAGCCATGCGTCCTCCGAAGCACAACCCAACCAAGCCGCACTGCTTCTTTAACACAGCGCGCCTCCAACCCGGAAGCCAGCCGCACCAATGTGTCGGAGGAAACACCGTGCACCTGGCCCCCTTGGTTAGCACGCACTGCACCCGGCCCGCCACAGGAGTCGCTGGAGTGCGATGAGACAAGGATATCCCTACCGGCCAAACCCACCCTAACCCGGACGACGCTAGCCCAATTGTGCGTCGCCCCACGGACCTCCCGGTCGCGGCCGGCTGCGACAGAGCCTGGGCGCGAACCCAGAGACTCTGGTGGCGCAGTTAGCACTGCGATGCAGTGCCCTAGACCACTGCGCCACCCGGGAGGCCCTTATATCTCGTATTTTTAAATATCTTATTATATAGTATTGGTAAAATTGTTTTGACTAGCTCTGCTGGCATATGCAATCCATCAGGGAAGATAATGATAAAACAGTTTTTGTGATCTATTCCCCATCTATTTAATTTGGATCTGGCTTAAATAGCTGTTTGTTCTTAAAAGTTGGCCTTCAAGTCATGACCAGTTCCTTAATAAATTGCTTTGGCTCACATGTCTATGGAATAGGCGTGATAGGTTATTGACACACGTGTTGAGAGAGCAAAAAGTTGCGCATCAGCGCTGAACAAGAGGGGAGTCACTAGACAGGGTGCGTGACCAGTCTGTCAATGAGTCACAGACCCGTAAACACGCAATCTCAGGTCAAAGAAGGGAACACCTTTCTGGAGTAGTGCTGATGAAAGGATTCGAATGGCTTTGTTTTCCCCACGTCATCCGGTTTGATTAGATTGCGCCAACAATTCTAAACTCTCCAAGTCAAGGCAACTTTAAGCACAAAGTGCATCTGCGCAACAGAGAATCAAAGTTGTTCCAAATGATGTAAAGTAACAATATATCCCTAAAATAATATTGTATGATTAGAAACTGACTAGGCACATGAAGGATAGCCCAGCTATAGCACGACAGAGCATGTAAGGTCGGACCGGTGCTGCACATGAGTTGTAGCCCAAAGGCCATCGGTTGGCGATATTGAGTCGTTTCATTTTATCATTCAAAGGGAATGTATGCAGCCAGCTATACACCCGCCATCCCCCGTGGGCCGGTTCGTACATAAAACATTCTCCATTCAGGATGCAAAGGTGTCGATTTCGTGCTTCACTCGATTTAATGGTGAGAAGGCAGAAAATAAAAACATTTTCCTCCACCATGCTAAAGTGGCTAATGCTATTCCCGGTTGTTGCATTTCGCATTCAGCCAATCAGGTTGCAGCAGTCTGCTACGACACCAGGGGTGAAAAAAACAGACTGCTGCAACCTGATTAGATTAATGCATTGGAGGGTCATTGAAGTGGATTTGTCCCAGTTGTATGTGGTAAATACTACCTTGCCACTTGGTTGTAAATGCAGCAAAAGGCTTGATGATTAGTTGACAAGATGACTCCAATGTTGTACATAAACCCTGGATAACTAATATTGACACTCCCCAATAAGAGCAGTCCTCCATAGGAATGAATGGAATTGTACAGTATTTCAATTAAATGCTTCAAGGACAAAATTACATGTATTTATGATTGGTTAGTAATCTCTAAAAAGATATACTTATTTTTTTAATGTATTTTATTTAACTAGGCAAGTCAGTTAAGAACAAATTATTATTTACAATGACGCCTACCCCAGCCAAACTCTAACCTTTAAGGAAAATATTTGTATATTATTTTTTATTTCATGTTTAGCTCACATAATATAATTTAAAAGTATGCATTACAGTGTCTGTAATATAATACATATGACAAAAACGAATGTTGACAAATAATACATAATACATTTCTATAGCTTCCCAAATACTTTTTACAACGGTGTAGGTGTGCCAAGATGGAGGCGAGATGGCTTCAACACAGCGCCCCCTATTAGTCATCTAGTGTATATATAAATCATTGCTTGAATCAGGTGTGCTAGCTCTGGAATAGATCAAATACATGGAAGGGCTGGGTGTCCCCGAAGAGAGGTTTGAGAACCTCTACAACTCAATGAAGGCTTGGCAACCTTCAGGTTTATGGATCAAGCTTCATAAATTACATTTCATTCATGTATCCATTTATATGGATATGCAGTGTAGCCGCTGGCAATACATGATGACATGAACAATCAACTCATTCATTCTCAAATAATAACATTTTAAAAAGACAATCACAGGAACTGCCCTGCGTATTACCATTACGCACGCAAGGTATAGCCTATGTACCAAACACAGTGAAGGAAAATGCCCACATAGTACGCATTACATTTACTCAGTAGTGTTAATTTACAAGTACAGTATAGGCAAATATATTGATACCTTAGCCTACAACTGACAATAGCATAGATTGGTAATAACGTAATGAAACTCACCAGGGCTGTTTTCCATGTTTTCCGGTGTTTGGTTGATTTATAAACGGTATTAAATGATTTAATGTTGGTTTTTCTCTGCGTCAATGAGGAGTTTCGTTGATATAGGTCATACAGTCATGAACCGCTAAGAAAGCATAGAGTGGGTAGCCAATCCCAATGACAAAAGCAATGAGACTGTGCGCAGGTCCTTCAAACCCGTCAAGTGTGAAAGATATCAAAACTGATTTAAAGTTGAGCAAAACCTAAACAGGTTTCGGTTTGGCGAAATAGTTACAAATCGTCTCCAATGTGCGTAATTGCGAACAGGTTCAGTGCCTTTGTTGCCCGTAGCCTGGTTCGCTTGGTGTCCGTAGGTCGTGTGATGTACAGTAGGCTGAACTAAACGTTCTTTGAAAATAAATTCCAAGCATTCAGCTCTAGTGCCAGTGTAGTTACCATCAACATCTCCAAAGACAGACGTGTGGGAGTAGTTTAAGCACACCCATTAATAGGCAATCCACTTCGCCCACACTAACCAGCACGTTTTCAGGTGTCTGAGAAATGTGACCAGTTTTTTTTGGCCCCCGTTTTTTTTGTTCCTTTCAATCTCTGTCGTAGGTTTTGTATGCTAGGGATTACACTCTCTCTTTTTCTCTCTTTCTCTCTGTATGCCTATGTCACACTCTATTAGAATATCTCATCCACCTCTTTTACTCCACCTTTCTTTATTCGTTCTCACGTTTTCATTGGTGGAGAGCTAGAGTGGAGGCGAGACAGTTGGACTCACTCGACATTGGAATGCTGGTAAAGCTCCGCTGCATGTGCGCGCGGCATGTGAGCCACCGAACACGATGTCCTACTGACACACATTCTATGCAAATGTCAGAGGCCTTGTGATAAGAAGGGAGGAGGGAGGGGGCTAGCACATTGAAGTAGGCGGAGCTCACCGTGACTACCGCTCCCTCCACCCTTCCTCCTCTCCACCACGTTCTGCCTTCAGAAGCGAATCTGTTTTTGCTAGAATCTCAGCATCGGAAATTGGCATGATGAGAATGTGGGTCAACATCAGTTATGAAAAAACACATCAAATAGCAAAGTTTTCTGTAAAGGCACTGAGACTTTACATCCCGGGTGCCCACGTTTTTTGCGCATAAACATGGATCTGAATTTAGGTCATTGAGCTCCGCTGGAGGGACTCATCTCAGTACATGCGCTTCAAGTTTTCTTATCACATAGCGGGTTTTGAATAAATAAGTCATGATGAGTGACGCAGATGTATACAACTAGGTTATAACATATTATTATACAACTGGTCAAATAGGGGTTGTTTGTGTTATGTTTTCTCTGTTGCAGCTGGTTAGATTTGGTCAATGCTGATAGGCTGCTAGACGTCATCACTTTTAAACCATTGTAGGCCTATAATAGCCTATAGCCAGAGAATGTCCTCACGTGTTATCCGTAATGAAGCAGCGCCACTCCGTGGTGGAGTTCACTGTGCCGCGGCTCACTCCTGCTGGCCAAACGTTATGGTTTGCAGGGGCAGTATGTGAATTATATATGCGTCATATGGCACAAGCTTTATACCACGTTGCTTCTGATTCAAGAAAAGTTTATAGCCTAGAGTCTTTCGTCATTATCATGTTTCAGACATTGCTCATTGTTGGTCATATAAACATACATGAAACTGGGCCCTCTGGGTATTACTGTAGTCTCGAAAACCTGATCCTAGGCAACACAGGAACTACTATACTGCCCATATTACTACTTTATCCGCTTTAATAAAATACAAAATAGTACCTAGCAAGATGGAGATTGCCGAGGTCATTTTTAATGTATGCATTTCGCAAGTGTCTCGTTTGCATCAACTACCTTAACTAAAACCATTGCAAAGGTTCAAACTTGACCTCGTATTTTTCCTAGTTCCCAGTTGTTTCCCCAGTTGTTTTTCATGACTTCAGTGATCTTCAGGTCGGAAAGTCGGAGCTCTATAAATAGGCCCGAGTTCCCGAGTTGGATGACTGTTAAAATCGAGTTTTCCAGTCGGAGCTCGTTTTCCCCCCAGGAACCGTTTGTTTTTAACGCACTGAAGGCGGAGATTTCTGAGTTCCCAGTTGTTTTGAACGCGGCAATAGTCCCCGGATTTTTTTCACCCATTATCGACGTAGGCGGTTTTCTAGACTAGTATTAATGTGTACTTACGCACAGAATGACACGAAAGTACTTCAGTTTACAGTAATACCAAAATGATTTATATCAACTCATATTTAGAATCGGTAACTGACCCGTTATTAAGCACAACATAAATGTGGCATAACATTATTTTTAATGGAACATCAAAGAAGTTTGTAGGATTTTGAATAAATAAGTGTGACAAAGTTGATTGGTTATGAAACACTTGACCAGAGTTGCTTGGTTATTATGACACACTTAATCACACTTAGCCACTGATTTCATAGCTCAGTGTGTGTATAGGCTACTGTAAGTAGGCCACAATATATTGACTGTTTTACCAACTGTAGTTGCGAGGGATTGATTATCGGGTTTTATTTGTAGGGTCATAGTATTTGTACATCGTCTTTAAATGGATACATGGTGCTGTCTCTCTCTAGTGGACGGACTATTCCCTACTCTACCCTGGCAAGGGTAGCCTTTGACACGACAGCCAGATCCATGTCCTCACGTGTTTTTTGTAATGAAGCAGCGCCACTCGCTGGTGGAGTTCATTGTACCGCGGCTCACTCCTTCTGGTCAAACGTTATGGTTTAGCAGGGCAGTAGGTGATTTATTTATGCATCATATGGCACAAGCTTCAGACCACGTTGTTTCCGATTCAAGAAACGTGTGTAAAGTTAGTCGTCATTATCATGTTTCAGATATTGGTCATTGGTCATATAACTAACTAATCATGAAACTGCTCCCTTTGTGTATTGCGCAGAATTACACTTAATTCCTACAGTTTACAGAATTTAGAAACTATTTTTATCAACTCATGTTCAGAATGTGTAAATTACACATTCAGAAGTACAACATATACAGTACCAGTCAAAAGTTTGGACACACCTACTCATTCAAGTTTTTTTTTTTTTTTTTTTGTATTTTCTACGTTGTAGAATAATAGGGAAGACATCAAAACTATGAAATAACACATATGAAATCATGTAGTAACCATATATATATGATATTTGATATTCTTCAAAGTAGCCACCCTTTGCCTTGAGGTAAAAGACTAAGTCCATATTATGGCAAGAACTGCTCAAATAAGCAACGAGAAACAACAGTCCATCATTACTTTAAGACATGAAGGTCAGTCAATCTGGAAAATTTCAAAAACTTCGACCGTTTCTTCAAGTGCAGTCGCAAAAAACATCAAGCACTATGATGAAACCGGCTCTCATGAGGACCGCCACAGGAAAGAAAGACCCAGAGTTACCTCTGCTGCAGAGGATAAGTTCAGTAGAGTTAACTGCACCTCAGATTGCAGCCCAAATAAATGCTTCGCAGAGTTCAAGTAACAGACACATTTCAACATCAACTGTTCAGAGACTGCGTGAATCAGGCCTTCATTGTCGAATTGCTGTAAAGAAACCACTACTAAAGGACACCAATTAGAAGAAGAGACTTGCTTGGGCCAAGAAACATGAGCAATGGACATTAGACTGGTGGAAATCTGTCCTTTGGTCTGATGAGTCCAAATTTGCAATTTTTGGTTCCAACCGCCGTGTCTTTGTGAGACGTAGAGTAGGTGAACGGATGATCTCCGCATGTGTGGTTCCCACCGTGAAACATGAAGGAGGAGGTGTGATGGTGTGGGGGTGCTTTGCTGGTGACACTGTCAGTGATTTATTTAGAATTCAAGGCACACTTAACCAGCATGGCTATCACAGCATTCTGCAGCGATACGCCATCCCATCTGGTTTGCACTTAGTGGGACTATCATTTGTTTTTCAACAGGACACTGACCCAACACACCTCCAGGCTGTGTAAGTGCTATTTGACCAAGAAGGAGAGTGATGGAGTGCTGCATCAGATGACCTGGCCTCCACCTCAACCCAATTGAGATCGTTTGGGATGAGTTGGACCGCAGAGTGAAGGAAAAGCAGCCAACAAGTGCTCAGCATATATGGGAACTCCTTCAAGACTGTTGGAGAAGCATTCCAGGTGAAGCTGGTTGAGAGAATGCCAAGAGTGTGCAAAGCTGTCATCAAGGCAAAGGGTGGCTATTTTGAAGAATCTAAAATCTATTTTGATTTGTTTAACACTTTTTTGGTTACTACGTGTTATTTCATAGTGTTGATGTCTTCACTATTATTCTACAATGTAGAAAATAGTACAAATAAAGAAAAACCCTTGAATGAGTAGGTGTGTCTAAACTTTTGACTGGTACTGTATGTGGCATAACATTCATGTTGATGAACATCATAGAAGTTTGACGAAAAGTCATGATGTGACACAGTTACTTTACACCTAGATTATGAAACACTGGACCAAAACGAAATGGTATCCATAATGTTTTATGGGACCTCTCTTTATGATAATATTGAATATAACATGAGCAATAAAGATATAGGCTACATTGTCTGTTAAATAAAACGCAGCCATTAAAAACATTTTATAATTAGCTACAGAATGTATTGTAGCAGTTTTGTACTGAGCCTATAGATGTGTAATTCATTATGATTACGAGAGTTAATTTGAATCGAGAAATGTTTTGAATGTTAAATTCATTGAAGGTAATTACATTTAATCAGTTAATCATTTATGTTAATCATCGTTAATCACGATTTACAAGA